>NC_139647.1:24691002-24978502 GCF_964638095.1 Poromitra crassiceps
GTGGTTTTAGTGTCTTTCCCTATAGGTTCTAGGGCTCAAGGAATAGAGCTGAATCAGTGAAATTACCATCAGTTACTTATTTATTGACAAATCCAAGAATCCAAGTAAGAGGGGGCCCCAATTCTGGTGAAAATTTTAACTGATATCATGAAAGTTCCCCAGTTGATTACTTAAATTAAGACAAAAAGAATTGGATCACAAGTTTTCTGAAATGTTTTGTTTAAATATGCAAATTTTCAGAAAACTAACCCATAATGCCAGACAGTCAATATATGAAAAAAAGGAGATTTGGGGCCCACTCTTGGGACTCCATCTTGGATCTATCAATAAATAATTAACTGATGGTCATTTCACTAATTCAGTTGTATTCCCTGAGCCCTAAAACCTACACAAAACCACCTTTTGAATAGTAATTGAGATAGGCTATTAGCCATATAAGTTCTCGGCAGCCGCCATCTTGAAAATGACTTCTTTCCGGGATTTATATGTTCCTACATTTGAGGTATGTTATTTCACATGTCAATACCAGAATCCATTGAAAAACCTTTTGTATCAATTTGTTCAGAGTTCAACCAATGACTGCAGAGTTTGACCTGCTATCAAAACAACATGAACCAAATGTTGTTCTGTGGGTGACTTTCCTTTAAGTCTAACAAAGTCACTTGGGGGGGGGGGGGACCTATTGGAAAGAACAGTCAGAGAAATAGCATTAAATGTATATTTACTAATTATTCCGCACGCACGCACGCACGCACGCACACACACACGCACACACGCACACACACACACACACCCGCAATTGATTGATCCTGAGGGTGTGGAGGACAGGCGGGCACGGTGTCAGGTGGACTGAAAGGAGGTAACAGTCGAAATACTAAGGGCTAAACCAGGGGTGCCCAAATTCTTTCCCATGAAGGGTCAAAACTCAATCTGGGTGGAGGGCCGAGGGCCAAAAATAGACGTTGTGGAAAATCGGGGGGGGGGGGGGGGGGGGGACAAAAAAAACAGAGCCCGCGGGCCCCAAATTGGTCACCACTGCTCTAGCGGCTCACCTCAAGGCTGTGTGCTCTCAGCTCTCCTCTATATCCTGTACACAAACATGTGCCAGAGTAAGCACGCAAACAGGACCCTACTTAAATTTGCAGACGACACAGTCATTGTCAGCCTGCTTGGTGAACATGAGTCCAGTCATGGCCCTGTCATTGATGATTTTGTCAGCTGGTGCGATGAGTCTTTTCTGCAGCTGAACATATCCAAAACTAAAGACATGGTTATTGATTTTAGAACCCGCACCGGCGACAGGCCTACCACGGTCATTAAAGGCCAGGCCGTAGACTGTGTAGACGGCTACAAGTACCTCGGCACAGTCATAGACTCTAAGCTGACCTTCGAGAAGAACTGTGAGGCAGTGTGCAAAAAGGGTCATCAACGTCTCTATTGCCTGAGAAAACTGTCCCGTCTTTACATAGACAAAACCATGCTGAGCCTCTTTCACCGCGCCTATGTTGAATCGATCCTGTCCTTTTCTCTTGTGTCATGGTTGGGTAACCTGTCACTGAAAAACAGAAACGCTCTGAACCAAATTGTGAAGTGGGCTAGTAAGCTTATAGGTGAGCCTCAACTCAACCTGTCAGCTATCTACTGCTCACAGCTGCAGTGTAAGGCCAGCTCTATTCTACAACACTGTTCCCATCCCTTACACAGTGAATTCCAGCTCCTTCGCTCTGGCCGGCGGTTTGCGGTCCCTCGCTGTAGGACCAAACGCTACAAAAGCACTTTTGTACCTGCTGCCATTGCACTGCTAAACAAAGCTGTTACAGGATGATTTCTTTGTTTTATTTCTCATTCTTACTCCGCACATACACTCTGAGGGTCTCATGAGTAGCTACATGTGTGTGTGTGTGTGTGTGTGTGTGTGTGTGTGTGTGTGTGTGTGTGTGTGTGTGTGTGTGTGTGCGTGCGTGCACGAGTGTGCGCGCGCAAGCGTGTGCAGAAGCACTTTAGTCTTTTAGCACTTTAGTCTCTTGTTACAAAGCACTTTATCATGGTTTTACTTTGATCTTACTGTATTTTAATGTGCTCTATTGTAATGATGCTTGTTTGATGTCTTGTGATTTCGTATGTTTTGTTTTTATCTTCTGGACAGCTGAACTTCTCGTCTGCATAACTATTTTACCCTCGGGTACTAATAAAGAAACCTTGAACCTTGGGTTATTATAGGTAGTTTTCCAGAAAACAGGCAGAATATGTTAATTGAAGTGTTCTATCTACCGTAAATTCCGGACTATAAGCCGCGCCTTTTTCCCCGTTTTTTGGCCTTTTTTGGCCCCTGCGGCTTATATAACGGTGCGGCTTATCTCTGGATTTTTTCCCAAAAAAAAAAAAAAAAAAAAAAAAATCTCTCTTTTTTAGCACTCTTTCTAACTATAAATCCACTTCTGTTTTAATTTCCTCTCTTGCCCTCTTTTCACCACACCGCGGACACTGTGTGCACTGTAAAAAAAAACACAGGTGGTGTTGTGTTATGTTGTTTTGTTGAAATGTTAATAAATGGGAGCTTCCTCAAACAGCCATCTCTTTCCCGACAATCCCCTCTGTGCATGAACCCTTACATATGGTAATTAAACATAAAAAAAAAAAAAAAAAAAAAAAAAATACCATTAAAACACCCGCGGCTTATAGTCCGGTGCAGCTTATATATGTAAAAAACAGTCAACTTTGCAGGTGCGGCTTATACACCGGTGCACCTTATAGTCCGGAATTTACGGTACACTAATCTTTCTCTTTGTCCACACAGCTCCCCTGAAAACGGCTATAGGCTGGCCCTATATTGGCATATAGGCTATATTTTTTTAAATTGAAAAGTAAAGTAGACTAGTTATAGCCTACATTTTATTAACTAAATTAGACTCACGTGCATATAAGGGCATTGGGCAACACCTATAAACACAATTTCCTACAGTTTTAGACATGATCAGATTAAATAAATTAGAATAAACACTCTTTGAAAATAAACAAAAAAAAGATGTATTGCCGACTGGCGCATGTCAGATTGGCAGCGAAGATCCGCGTGTTTCAAACTCCTCCCTCTTCAATTCTTGATGGATTTAATTCATTTAAATTGCCATAATGTCGAGATTGATCATTCACAGATGAGCTTGTACAACCAAATGCAAACATCGGGCCGTGCGTTGTGCAATATGAAGACATTTGGATTCAGGTGTTTCCAAACGCCCTCCGCCGTGCCCGTGGCCATACAGCATAAATTATTCTTATTGCCGTTATTAAGCAGAGGACGTCAGTTGATTTGCCACTTAAAGGATGGGTTTTCCGTGGGGAATATGAATATATATTAAATCTCACGCCCCTAAGGTTTTCGAATCCGTTGAAATTTTTGAAATTGGTGGTTTACTCACAGAGATATCAACCGAAATCCACTCTGTGTGTGGGGGGGGGGGGGGTGGTGGGGGGGAGGTGCGGGTGCGGGGACTCGAAATACTACATTTCCCACAATGCACTGGGCTCGCGTGGCCTTCGTTTTCATGCCCACCCCTCAGGCATTTGGCTGATATCAAACTCCAGTAGGTGGCGGTAATGCACATATATGTTTGCCAACCGCCATAAAACTCAAAGAAGAAGAAGAAGAAGGCTTCGACAATAAAAGATACAAAGAAGAAGAAATAAATCGAAAATAAAATTGCCTCCAAATTGCACCAAATGTAAACGGTAGTATATATGTCGGGAGATGTCTTCATAAAAATTTTTTCATGCATTTTAAGGCATTTTCGTAGGAGTTACGCGCATCTGATGTTGTAACTATTTTCTGTAAAAATGTGTAAAAACGGGTACATTGCTCAGCGTTGATTTCGTTACTTCAACCCACCTACTACTAAATGTAAAATTTGACGATCTTTCCAATGCCGCCAGTCCTGTGTCTATTAGTGCTTCCGTTCCCGAGATATGGTCTCTTTGCAAGGAACTATGGGAAGCTAATATTAGCTACAGCAGGCTAGTCGGTTGAAAAAGATGGCTGCCTTTTTGTTTTTGTCAAGGCCTCTGAAGGGGCGTGGAGGACCTCTAGAGGCGGGACCATGGCCAACAACAGTTGTAGTTCATAGGTGCACGACTTCCGCAAGGCGGGGGGTGTCGCTCTGACGCGTTTTGCGTCAGAGCGACATGGAAATAATGTGATAGATGCTTGATAGGCATGGCAGTGAATATCCAATTTCAAAAATTTCAACGGATTCGAAAACCTTAGGGGCGTGAGATTTAATATATATTCATATTCCCCACGGAAAACCCATCCTTTAAGGAGTCTACTTATATGATAAGTAGGCTATGATCACATGTGGTCTCAAACATCAAGTGCTTTCGTAGGCTATGGTTACTTACATTTTTCTTCCATAAAAGCAAATATTATTCCCATGTTGCGAAGTGAGCTATAGGTGACGAGAGGCGCACTGTGCATGTGCAGCCAATCCGCACGTAAACCCACACATCACACACACAAAATCGCTTATTTACTAGATGGAGATGTGTGAAAATGTAATTCTAGCCATTTCAATAGAGGCCTATATCAAAATTGTGCTGGTGACGGGCAGATCGGCCTACAAGCTTTCATCTTGCTGCGCACCCGCGTGGAGCTGCCTGCCGACTCCATATCCAAGTGTCTCTCCAACTTGCAATGCGCAAAATCCATGCTGCGTAATATGAATATAACTCCTCTGCTATATCTTCAATTCTTAATCAATTTATTTAGTTGCCTAGCCTTATTTCCGGATTGCGGCTGTGTCAACCAGCGCATGGCTTGTTGAGATGAGTATATGACCACTTGTCTTGCCGACAATCCTTTCTCAGAGGAATATACTGTTAACTCATTGAATGCCAATGACGACAGCTGTCGTCAATTCAAATACTGACGTAGAGTGCCAAAGACGACGATTGTCGTCAATTGCGTTTTTTGACGGTGGGACGTGGATCAATCCCTGATACATCTCTGGTACAACTATTGTAGCTATTGGAGGTCTATAACCTATTTTACAGAACCCTTAGGTGGCGACAGTGCTCTCCACATAACAGAAAGGCAAGGAAAAAACAAAGAAGAAGTCGTTATGGAAACGGAAATCGCATCGCATCCGTATGCATCGATATGCTGAAGCACGTTACTGCAGCTGTGCCTGCAGCAGCCAATCTGCTCCCACAATTGAGCCGCTCCGTGTCGGTTGCGACAGCACATCCGCACATCCACACCGTGGAGTTGTTATTATTCTCAACTGGAAGCATCGTTGCCGGTGACAAACACACGCGGAACGCTGTAAAAAAACTGGATGTTGCGCACCCTTCACTGTGCGCACAGCAAACTCAGCAGAGAGCCACCACAGACAGGAGGAGGAGTGTGCAGTTGAGGCGAGGCGAGGCGGGGCGGGGCGGGGCGGGGGGGGGGGGGGGGGGGGGGCACGCAGAGCAGCACGCAACACCCAGACAGACCCAGGCAGCAGGACAGGATTGACAAACGCAAGCCAGAATATCCGATGCCCACCAGCAGCAAATGAAGACCAGCAAGAAGCTGCAACCAGCAGCGCACGCAGGGGCCAGCGCTGCTGGTTGTAGCTAAAAATATTATTCTGCCAAACAAAATTCCCTGGCCTAAACTGTTTTATTGAAGGAAATTATTTTTGAGGTGTGACTACATTAGAAAAGATTAGCTTCAGAGTCAGTGATGTGCTTGAAATGTTTAATTTCACAAAAGGCCAATTATCTCAGCTTCTAGAAAAAAATTGCTGTTTTTGGATGAATCAAGCTATCTTCTCCGGCTCATAACTAAAGAACGGAAAATGGGATCAATAAACTTTTTTTTGCAGATGATAGAATAGAGTCTCATCGTTCTTTGTGCGTGTTCAGTGTTTACATAGTAATATCACACAATATTCTGTGGGCCTCGAGAAATCACTGAAAACGCTCTGAAACTCTGGCACTGGGAGCGTCCGTTCTCCAAAAGTGGCTGGCACTCAATGAGTTAATATGTCAACAGAAGTGAAAATAAAGTGTCGGGATATTTGTAATAAAATCACAACATCGCGACATTTTGAAGTAATGGACATCTCGTTAACAGGATGGCTATTGTATTTCTCTTAAACATAAGGCTAAATAATGCACACACAAAACTAGCCTACCTTTTTTATTTAGCTGCCAGCCATATTTACAGTATATGATTACCAATAGCCTATTTAAAATTCCTATTTGAAAGGTTGAATCCTCCATCGTTTTAGGGGGCAGCCCATATAATCCCGACAACAGTATATTTCAGAATATGAAAATATCTATATACTATAGCCTATATAGCCTGCAATGGGGAATTCCAAGCGTCTGCGTTTTCCCCATGTCCACACTCCAACTCTACCGTGGATTATGGTGATGAAGACGGGTCAGAGAGCCGGAGACCTACGTTTCATCAAATGGCTTGATGCTCAGAACAATAGAGGTAGTGATAGGTGCAAACGAAGTGCCGACCCATCAAATACGAGGTAACAGGACACAGAGACACATGCAGGCATTGTCACTGCAAAGGTCCCAATGCACTCTGGCATATGGATGGGTGGGTACGATAAACTGAAGTCATATGGCATTGCCATCAATACAGTTGCAACACTTCAGAAAATCACGTTCAATCAATATTCAATTTCTAGTCATCATTAAATCAGAGTCCTACTGTACCTGCGCTGCAGAGTAACATGAAAAGCATCAGCATGGGATCCATATCCAGTCAGTCAGGAGTCAGAACCAGCCTGTCTGTCTGAACCAGACTGTCTGTCAGAACCAGCCTGTCTGTCTGAACCAGCCTGTCTGTGTCATCTTAACTTGGTGTCTCTTGGTCTTCTGGCTCTTTATGTTTAGCACTCAGCTCTCCTCTGCTGTCAGATGTTGTTTGTGGTTGGTGTGGTTTCTGATGCAGCCCTCCTTACTGGTGGGTACACTGACAGGAAGCTGCAACTCTAGCCTGCACAGTGACTTCCTGTAGAGTCATGATGTTTCAACATCTTTTTTTTATATAATTATTTTGTTAATTTAACATAACAAAAAAGAAAAACACAAAAAACACAGACATTGACCAAAAAAGAAAACCCATAAATACACAAGCACAAGACAATGTACTACAAAGACATACTGTACAATCAAGACAAGACAGACTGGTGGACCATAAATAAGGAAAACAATACAAAAATATATATATAATAATAATCAGCAGTAGTCACAACCCCTACTTTAGCGCCATGCATACGGGCCACCAACATCTCCATGATGGCCAAGTCTACAGCTGAAGAAGCACATTGTTCAAAAGTATGAGGAGGCTTCCATCTCTGAGCTACCATCTTCTTTGTGGCAGTAAGGCCCAACAACAGCCAACTCCTCTGCCTCAAGGATAAATTCAAGCCAGTAAAATCATTCAACAATACAACAACAGAAGAAGGAACAGTGACTCCCAGCACTACGGACATTGTTATATAATTTAAGTAAATTTACATATTCAATTAAGCTATAATTGCAATTATTGGTATGAGTTATTAGATAAATGTACGTCATATGGACAGACGCAGACACCATAATCTACAGACAGACAGATTATTTGTTGCAATATAGATGATTGGATGTAATCCAACAGGTAGGCTACTGGAGCACACAGATCAAGTGTATAATGAAGTTTTTTATTGAACTAATGTTTCGACACTACTGTGTCTTCATCAGAGATTATTTGTTGCTTCTGCATACATAGAGACACTGCATGAAATAGGCCACGCCCATCACAGGGGAAAGTAGAGACACATAACCGTTTTGAGCGTGGTTTCTGAATGATGACACGCTCTGCAGTGTCTCTATAGGTAAAATCAGATTTCACCCTCTGCCCACAGTAACATCATGTCACACGTAGCTGAGCTTGCTTTACACGCCACACCATCTAGAGCAGGGGTGCCCACACTTTTTCAGCTTGCGAGCTACTTTTAAAATGACCAAGTCAAAGTGAGCTACCAAGCATATTTATTTATATATATATACACTGAGTATACAGTGGAAAACAGTGGAACAGTGGAAAAACAGTGGAAACAGTGGAAAAACAGTGGAAAAACAGTGGAAACAGTGGAAAAACAGTAAAAAAAAAAAAAAAAAAAATTTTTTTTTTTTTCTTCCTCAATGCCATGCGATCGACCACACTACCTTCGCGATCGACCGGTCGATCGCGATCGACGTATTGGGCACCCCTGATCTAGAGTGTGCTGGGTGCTTCAGATCATCCCTCCCCTCCTTTCTCTCTCCTCTCCACTCAGCATAAGAACCATGACAACTGTTCTATCTTTACTGCATTCTATGACCCTCTGTATTCCATACATCATCATGTATACTGAGAAGATCACAGTCCTCCTGTAATGAAGTATACAGGAGTATACGTTATGGCTAATACATTCATTTAAGACAACTTCCTGACTACCTGGCTTCATTTCAATATTTGGTCATCGTTCCATAATTGGCTGGAAATGCTGTTGTTTATGCAGGAGAAGAATGATGATTATTGATACAAATTCCATTCTATATCAGACAACTTCCTGACAACTTCTCTCCAAAATAAAGAAACGGCCGAGCATTCCCAGACCATGTGTATAAAGGTACCAGGGGTTGCCAGCGGGCATAAAGTACAATAGGGCTTTGAGATAATTTTATTTGGAATAATTCACGAGGGGTATAGTATACTGTAGTATATGAGCGTAGTTATAATGAATCAATTGGTGATTATGATTCCTACAAGATAAAATAATATTAATCCACATCATATCCCACTTGATTAGATGAAATAGAAAGGTCCAGCTGACAATGGCTTGTAATGGTTTTTCTGTGGCTTTGGTCATAAAGGTATAAACCAGTGGTTCCCATTAACTTTAGGGTCGCGACCCTAAGTGGGGTGATGAATGGTAATTGCAGGTGACATCCAAACAGTGTTGCATTTAGGGCTGTCCCAGCGAGTCGACGTAATCGATGACGTCGACTACGTAATTACGTCGACGCACGCTACGTGCCTCGACGCGGCTAATGTTAGCGGGTCGTTACTTTACATGACCAAATTGATTTAACTTTTAACCATTTCGATTCCCACTTTCAATACGGACCCCCAGCATTGGTTAGTTGTTAACGTCGTGACTATATTTATAACGTTATAACGTACTCCGGTTTGCGGGGCTGAATGAGGGCTGAATCTGTGTGTTGCGCAATAGCTACAACCCCTCAGCACTCTGGCTGTAGACCCGAGTTATAAACTGGAAACCGGAGTACGTTATAAACGTTATAAATATAGTCACGTTATAAACAACTAACCAATACTGGGGGTCTGTATGGAAAGTGGAAATCGAAATGGTTAAAAGTTAAATCAATTTGGTCATTCAGTGGCGTTTTACTGCCATTTAAAGTAACGACAAGTAACAGTTAGCCGCTAACATTAGCGCTTACCCATCAGCGCAGCGTCATTTGATTGCACACCATTGTACTGTAAGATGATGATTTTATGTTGGACTGCTGCTAAACTTAGTTGACAATGAACAAGGTTTTTGGTATTCCTCCTGAAAGTGACTTGAATTTTATTTATTCTACTATTTTATTTTGAATTGCACTATATTCATTTTATTTGAGGACAAGCTCTTGCTTTAATTTTATTTGAGAGATTTGTATTGTAGAAGCCTATATGCTCTTTTAATGTGCCATTATGCATTTGTTTTCTCACTGTAATGATCTACTCTGACCTTATAAGCTACTGATCCTCCATCACAAAATGACATCTGAAAGGAGGTGTTCTAGTCTCACCATCTAAATAAAGGAAGCCTGTTGATTGTCTTCTGCTTCTGCTGCACAGGCAGACGTGTGACTTTCATGTCACACTGTGCAAACGGTGCAGAAAAAACATCTCACGTGCTGAAGTTAGACCACAGACCACACAACTCAAGTTCCCACCATCACCTCTGCTGAAGTTAGACCACAGACCACACAACTCAAGTTCCCACCATGTTGTTTGACCTTGATATGTTGAAGACCGTTTGATTTTTAAATCTGAGCCCTTATTCCCACCACTTCTCAACACCAAGTGACAAATGTAAGAAACACACAAAATGCTGTCTGTCTGTCTGTCTGTGTGTCTGCCTGTCTGTCTGTCTGTCTGCCTGCCTGTGTGTCTGTCTGTATGACTGTCTGTCTGCCTGTATGTATGACTGTCTGTCTGTGTCTATCTGTCTGTCTGTGTCTATCTGTGTCTATCTGCGTCAGTCAGTCAGTCAGTCTGTCTGTCTGTCTGTCTGTCTGTCTGTCTGTCTGTCTGTGTGTCTGCCTGTCTGTCTGTGTGTCTGCCTGCCTGTGTGTCTGTCTGTATGACTGTCTGTCTGCCTGTATGTATGACTGTCTGTCTGTGTCTATCTGTGTCTATCTGCGTCAGTCAGTCAGTCAGTCAGTCAGTCAGTCTGTCTGTCTGTCTGTCTGTCTGTCTGTCTGTCTGTCCGTCTGAACCAGCCTGTCAGTGTCATCGTCTCTTTGTGGCTCTTTGTGTTTGGCACTCAGCTCTGCTCTGCTGTCAGATGTGTGTGGTTGTTGTGGTTTCTGATGCAGCTTCTCCTCACTGGTGGGTGCACTGACAGGAAGCTGCAGCACTAGCCTGCACAGTCAGTGACTTCCTGTAGCTTCATGATGTTTCAAGGTCCACCGTTCTGTGTGAGTTAATCTGCAATCACTACCCATCACTGGTTCTGCAACCCGATCTCCCAAAAAATGGTAAAATAGCTTAGTCCATAAACTTAATCCATAGTTTAGTCCATAGCTTAGTGCTAGCCTATAGGTCAGGATAGTATGGCCTATTCAAATTGATTGAGTTGATATTGTAGCTACATAATATTCTGTTGTTTTACATTTTATTCTGGCAATTGGGTTGCTTCATAATCAGGACATTAAACTGTGGGCGCCCATACCGTCTATGTTAAAATAGTCGCAAAATACCTAACCAAAACGTACAAAAATAAATTAATGTCTTCCTTTAATGTCGATACAAAGGATCACTGGGTCGGAATGTTGAAACACGCATTTCAGAACTCGATATTTGCAAAGATTGCTGTCATTCTGCCACAAGCAGGAAACCAATGCCCACAGCCAATGCAAGGCAAAACACGACCAAACGTACCACAGTAACGTCCGCTAATTCATCAAGAAACATCGTATGTATGGACATTAAACTCAGAATGGAGGCACGCCTCGTGCTGCTGACTGGGAAGTGAATACAGTGATGACTAGCTGTACATGTTTCAGGGGCAGCAGGGTACGTTTGCAGGAAACAGTGTAGCTGCAGAGCAGAAAGCTGACGGTAGATGTGAGCTGCGTGCTGCACTGCTGTAGGAGAGGTAGATGTGACCTGCATGCTGCACTGCTGTAGGAGAGGTAGATGTGACCTGTGTGCTGCACTGCTGTAGGAGAGGTAGATGTGAGCTGCGTGCTGCTCTGCTGTAGGAGAGGTAGATGTGACCTGTGTGCTGCTCTGCTGTAGGAGAGGTAGATGTGACCTGTGTGCTGCTCTGCTGTAGGAGAGGTAGATGTGACCTGTGTGCTGCACTGCTGTAGGAGAGGTAAATGTGACCTGCGTGCTGCACTGCTGTAGGAGAGGTAGATGTGAGCTGTGTGCTGCTCTGCTGTAGGAGAGGTAGATGTGACCTGTGTGCTGCTCTGCTGTAGGAGAGGTAGATGTGACCTGTGTGCTGCACTGCTGTAGGAGAGGTAAATGTGACCTGCGTGCTGCACTGCTGTAGGAGAGGTAGATGTGACCTGCATGCTGCACTGCTGTAGGAGAGGTAGATGTGACCTGCGTGCTGCACTGCTGTAGGAGAGGTAGATGTGAGCTGCGTGCTGCTCTGCTGTAGGAGAGGTAGATGTGACCTGTGTGCTGCTCTGCTGTAGGAGAGGTAGATGTGACCTGTGTGCTGCTCTGCTGTAGGAGAGGTAGATGTGACCTGCGTGCTGCACTGCTGTAGGAGAGGTAGATGTGACCTGTGTGCTGCACTGCTGTAGGAGAGGTAAATGTGACCTGCGTGCTGCACTGCTGTAGGAGAGGTAGATGTGAGCTGTGTGCTGCTCTGCTGTAGGAGAGGTAGATGTGACCTGTGTGCTGCTCTGCTGTAGGAGAGGTAGATGTGACCTGTGTGCTGCACTGCTGTAGGAGAGGTAGATGTGACCTGTGTGCTGCACTGCTGTAGGAGAGGTAGATGTGACCTGCGTGCTGCACTGCTGTAGGAGAGGTAGCAGAGGTGCAGGCACAGGGCGTGGTGGGATGGCATCATCTACCACAGCTGAACATCTATTTGACTTCAACACTGAGGAGTAATGATGATGATGACCAATAATGCTGTGGTCACTTTCAGCTCACACGAGAACACAATATGCCGTCACGCCCTAGGCGCTCTGTGCAAAAAAGTGTTTGTGTGCGTGTGCGCGCGCGCGTGTGTGTGTGTGTGTGTGTGTGTGCACTATAGTGGGAGTCGCCTTACTGCAAACTTGATAAAATGGCGCTTGGCATAATGGCTTCACAGAAATGAGTGTATAAAATAAATAAAAGAGAGGAGAGGATGCACCCCTGAGATCCAGTGGAGGAAAAGAGAACATTAGATAGGAGCCATTCACTCTCACACGTTGTGACCGCTCAGTTAAAAAGTCCATCAGCCAACAGAAAAAGAAGGTGCACAAAGCTCTTTAGCGCCCTCTAGGTGTGTGATGTGGACCATATTTAAAAAGGTGCTCATGTGTGGGAATTCTGTGCCCCTCACTGCCGACGGCCACGGCCCATTCATGTTATTCAGCACTGTTTTAATATTGTAAATCATATTGCAGAGTATAGTTTCATAGATATTTTTACAGTTCTTAACATATTAGAATAATCGTGTTGTTTTTCATGTGTTCTACTACCTTGAAGAGAGTGCTTTATGGTGCTTTGCTCCCATGTTCACATACAGTGCGAGTCATATTCAGCTTCAAATCCAAAATTATTCTCTTGCTTTCAAAGAAAAGTATTTATTTTAAAGCATTTTTTGCATGGATAGTTTAAACAACATATTAAAAACATACTCTGATCATAAAAACATACCGCAATAAAGATTTTTTTTATTTAACGTAGTAATGCACAGAATTATTATTTTTGTACATTATCTTTCTGCATCTTTGTCACTAAGCGCTCATTGCTGTGGTGTTTCTGAACTTCCTGAGCGAGGCCAAGGCAATGCCTTGTATTCTGTCCTGAAATCTTAATGTTTTGAGTGAGGAGTATTCCATATCTATATAGTAGGGCTGTGAATCTTCACTGGCCTCACAATTCGATTACGATTCAGAGGGCTACGATTCGATTCCATTACGATTATCGATGCATCTTGATGCATCTTAAATCGATGCATCACTTTTTTGGGGGCCGGTGTGCAGATGCACAGCAGGGCCCTTACATTCCACTCTGTCGCCCAGACCATTTGAGCACGGATTCAGGGCAACATCGGCGGTGAAATGTCTTTCCGCTTTCCAGTCCGGTAGGTGGCGGTAATGCACCTCTGGCTAATATTGTGGCTAGCTCGTTCAGAGTTCCACAAGAGCCGGTCGTCGGACATTTCACCGTCTGGTGCCTCTCTCGGTCCGACTAGGAATTTATTGATTCGATTTTTGAGGAGTTGACATGTATCGTCTTTTTTGTCTTTGTAAAGCAGCTGTGAATGTGAATAATCGTTTGCTCCTCGGACTACGGCTGTCCCGGCGAGTCGACGTAATCGATGACGTCGACGCACGCTACGTGCCTCGACGTGCCCCAATCGTCACAAAACTAAAATAGTGTAGCTCATGTTAGCGGCTAACTGTTACTTGTCGTTACTTTACATGGCAGTAAAATGCCACTGAATGACCAAATTGATTTAACTTTTAACCATTTCGATTTCCACTTTCCATACGGACCGCCAGCATTGGTTAGTTGTTAACGTCGTGACAATTTATAGCGTTTATAACGTACTCCGACTGGTTTGCGGTGTTGCGCAATAGCTCCAACCCCTGGCTGTATTCAGACTGATAGTATAAACCGGAAGCTGGAGCACGTTATAAACATTATAAATATAGTCACGTTATAAACTAACCAATGCTGGCGGTCCGTATGGAAAGTGGAAATCGAGATGGTTAAAAGTTATATCAATTTGGTCATTCGGTGGCGTTTTACTGCCATGTAAAGTAACGACAAGTAACAGTTAGCCGCTAAGTGCGTTAACATATTAGCCACATTACCCATCAGCGGAGCGTCATTTGACGTCAGCACACTCTTCCAAACAGGTCGCGTCAGCGTTGCCAGACGTACGATAATTATCGTATTTGTACGATAATTTCGACCTATGTACGATGTACGATCAATAATCCCAAAATCCCCCAAATGTACGATAATTTCATCATTTTGTGACACTTAGACGAATCCTACGTCTATCACTCTATCTGTTTATACAATCATCTCTTCAAACAACATATTTGCAGCCAATACGTGCAGGGTGTTTTGTTGTTGTTTCAACGCAGGCTGAGATCACAGTGTTGAAAAATCATGCCAAGTCCAAAAAGTAGCCTGTGATCAGCCGCAGCTCCCCCGACATAGGCGAGGGGGCGTACGATAATTTCACTCCAACAACGATAATTTGGACCATCTGGTACGATAATTCAACATTTGCCATCTGGCAACACTGGGTCGCGTGCCTCATTCCAGTCGATTCCACGATTTCAGACGGACAAGCCCGTCTTTATTGTCACATGATTACACATCAACACATGCACGGACAGCCACAAACACACACATGCTTCCAGTGGGCATTCCCATCCTTTCACATGGACCCATGTTGGGTGTGGATGCTACTAACAGTCTTGTGTCTGGATGATGTGTGTACAGTCCAGTGTGTGACCATCTTACATGGAGCATTTTGTCTTTCTCCAAAATTAAGAGCACTGTTACTGAAAATTGCACACCATTGTACTGTAAGATGATGATTTTATGTTGGACTGCTGCTAAACTCAGTTGACATTGCACAAGGTTTTTGGTATTCCTCCTGAAAGTGACTTGAATTTAATTGATTCTACTATTTTATTTTGAATTGCACTATATTCATTTTATTTGAGGACAAGCTCTTGCTTTAATTTTATTTGATAGATTTTATGTTGGACTGTTAAAGAGAATGAGATGGTTAAATAATATAGACATCAGCAGGTGGTGGTGGAGGTGAGTCAGAAAATATTAGTGTTTTACCTATATGGCTACATCTGGGCAAGAGCAGTGCCACTCACTCAGCAAATTGATGGTTAAGACTGAAAAACAGTCTAATCTTAATGTAAATGGTCCTCTAATCTGGTTTCAAGGGGCCAAAATTTTAGACTGAACACAAATGACTCTACACCTTGGCAGAGTTCTGCACTTTACTGAGCACACCGGCCCTATGCCAGGTTTCGACCTGGCCTTGTTATACATGATATACATGATTTCTTTTTTCTCACTTTATTTTTTCTCACTGTGTGGCTACTTTTAATATAAAAGTGCATTTGGAATTGCATTGTATTATGATCCATAATTAAAATAAACAACTCCATGTACTTCCATTTTATTTGATTATAAAAATAATAATAATAATAATAAAAAAAATAAAAAAATAATAATAATAATAATAATAATAATAATAATAATAATAATAATCGATTTTTGACATTTGTGAATCGATGCAGAATCCACGTTGATTTTCAACTATTGCCTACATTGCAGAAAAAACACACCTTGATTTAAAAATGAGAATTTGTTTGTCATGGTTTTATTAGGCTACATAATTCCCGACCATACAGGTCTGTGGTGTAACATTAGATTACTTTAGGTAGGAGAGGGTAGGAGAAAATAAAAAGCAAATGTTGATCTTTTCCAACCATTATACGTTTAATAGGACCACAATAGCCCTCTCCACTTCCCTCATCGGGGGAGAGAGAGACACCCTCTCCCCATCAAGCAGACAGTGACGGAAGCATGTGTCTTTATGTGCGCCAAGGGGAAAATGACAGGCTAAATTGGCTCTCTCTCTCTCTCTCTCTCTCTCTCTCTCTCTCTCTCTCTCTCTCTCTCTCTCTCTCTCTCTCTCTCTCTCTCTCTCTCTCTCTCTCTCTCTCTCTCTCTCTCTCTCTCTCTCTCAGTGAGGAGGAAGCTGCTGACGTGACGCTGTGGTTTTATGGGCATGACCACACCTCCACAATGCTTTTGGGCATAAACACGCCTATACGGAGATGTGCGCCGAGATGACGTGAAGCGCAGCGGGCCGACACGCCCACAATTAGGTCTTTGTGCGGCGCTCTTCCAGCGCAAAACGAGCGCTTACCGCCGTCGGGAAGATAGAGCCCTAACCCTTTAATACACAACTGGGGTCAAAAATGACCCCTATTAAAGGAGAATTTCGGTTTTTTTGAACCTGGAGCCATTTCCTGGCATTAATTAAGATTTGGCCACTCACCTAGCGATGTCTGCGGCGTTTCTGGGCGTCCTAGCGTTGTTTTGAGATCAATATCGTCCAAGTCAGTCGTAAAATAGAGTTGATTTGGGGCCAAGTGGAAGCCTGTATTTCCTGCATCTAAATAGCTATTTTTCTTCCCGTTTTCGCCAAATATCGCCGTAATCTGATCAGTCTACATCCAGCAGAGTAATATTTCACCCCAGGCTGTTTCCTGGAGTGCACAGGGATCCACTACAGGGATCAAATTACCTCAAACGTGATCTAGGTCACCAAGTCTCGTGAAGTCCCGCGATACTTTCCTGTCGACTGGCCAAATACAGGCAGGACGCTTTGCGGTCGTGGTTTTAGCGTAACCTATGTGGGGTTTGGCGTAACCTATGTGGGATTCGAAAGAACGAAGGTTATTAATGCCAGGAAATGGCTCCAGGTTCAAAAAAACCGAAATTCTCCTTTAATTTCCTATGTAATTTCATGCTAGGCTGAAATAAATGTATTTTATCATGTAATATCACATGTATTCAATAAATATATTGTTTTTTCATCACAAATCATTGTTTTAATTTGTTACTACTATTTTTACTAGTGCTTTTTGCTGGGGTATCCCAGTCAAAAGCAGCCACCCTATATGCAATTTTAACAGATGGAACTATTTATTTGAGTTCATGTTTGCATGGGTCCTAATTTAAAGTGTCACATAAGGGGGGTGGTGGAGACTGTCAGTCATTTTGAAGGAGTCAGCCACAGATGCAGCAGACATTTCCCCAAGTGCTGTTGACAACCATGAATCCTGCTCTTCCTAAGGTACGTTGATGTTTAAAAGGAGGAGTGGACATAATGGACCAAATGGTACAACAACGACTACACCTGCAAGCGCAGAACCCGGAGATGCCCTATGGCGCTCTGCATACAACGTGCTGGATGTTGCCACCCTCAATGCCTTCACCATATTCACTCCACACCACCCTGACTACACGGGTGGTGTGCCCCACGCACAGCGGCTCTTTATCAAGGAGCTCGTGAAAGAGCTTGTCCTGCCACACATGATCAGGTGCCTGGAGAGCACACCCACTCTCTAAAGGCACGTCAGGGGTGAAAAGAGAAGACCACCACCCAGCCACAGGAGAGCCCAAAGAGGAAGAGGTGTGAGATCTGCCCCCATGCCAAGGACAGAAAAGCCACCAGCATCTGGACACTCACACTGTTCCCAGCGTTGTGGAAGAAGTCCATGATATCGCCTGTGCCTAAAAAGCCTTGTGCCACGGTTAACAACGACTTCCGTCCGGTAGCTCTGACTTCAATCGTCATGAAATGTTTTGAGAAATGTGTTGTGTCACTGCTTAGGAAAGAGGTAGAACCAATACTCGACACATGTCAATTTGCCTACATGCAACAGCGTAGCACAGAGGACGCTATCCTTTGCACATCGCACTTTACCTCCAAGCACTTACGGCCGGAACACACATCTTGCGTGTGCTGTGCGTCTGCGTGGCGTCTGCGTGGCGTTTTCATTTCGGTTCCCATGTTAACAGGTTACAGCAGCCACACCACCGGCATCAGACGCGCGTCTCAGGCGCGTGTCTTGCGAGCGTGAGACGCGCGTCATCTAGAGAATAGAACCGAAGCCTATTTTTTCAGCTTTCCGCGCGCGTGTCTCTAGCGTCTCTACAGAAATCCACATTAAAAATGACCTATTTCTGTTCATAATCATATCATACAAGCACTATTTTCAAAGCAGACATAATAACTGTTAGCAGAGTGGGTTAATGCAGCAGTTCTCGCGTGCACTCCCAGAGCAGCAGCAAGAAGTGGTTCTTCTCCCATGGAGCTGTTTATTGACACTGACACTGGGTCAGAGACACACACACACATACATACGTTTTCCGTGCATGTCATTGGCTGTAACCACCTGTGTTGCGTTCAGGTAACATCCTAAATTACAATGTTATACAATTGAGAGCATATTCTCTTTTATATCAACAATAAAATTCTCACAACACTTCCGTGTTTATTTCTCTGGGCGAATTTGCGGCATATTTTTTTTGACTCTGGTTGCCAATCAAGGCTCGTTTTGATTTGAGACGAGAGGATGAGCTGAGCTCACAGCTACAGTTCTCCTGCCCTCTGAAAAACCAGATAGGCTACAACGTGGCTTCGTTCCTCCCCGCCCCACCACACACACACACACACAAATCATACTGCCTCGATTCTGAAGTGAGCCCAAGCGATCTTCAGTTAAAATCATCATTGTATTGTTTATAGCAAATTTAATAAATGGTAAACTCTATAGGAAGATAGTTGGGAGACAGGCAGCAGCGCAGCAGCTGCTGCCGCCCCAGCCACGCTGCCTGTGTGGATGCCACGGGCGTGCCAGCCGCAGCAAGCACGCACACGCCACGCAGACGCCACGCACACGCAAGATGTGTGTTCCGGCCGTTAGAGAACACAAAAGCTTACGCCAGACTTTGATTTGTTGATTTTAGCTCAGCTTTCAATACTGTGAAAACCCATCTGCTTTTAGAGAAACTGGAAAATATGAGTGTTAGTCCCACCCTAATTAAAATATGAGTGTTAGTCCACCCTAATTAAAATATGAGTGTTAGTCCACCCTAATTAAAATATGAGTGTTAGTCCACCCTAATTAAAATATGAGTGTTAGTCCACCCTAATTAAAATATGAGTGTTAGTCCACCCTAATTAAAATATGAGTGTTAGTCCACCCTAATTAAAATATGAGTGTTAGTCCACCCTAATTAAAATATGAGTGTTAGTCCACCCTAATTAAAATATGAGTGTTAGTCCACCCTAATTAAAATATGAGTGTTAGTCCACCCTAATTAAAATATGAGTGTTAGTCCACCCTAATGAAATGGTTATATTCCTTTTTAACTAATAGACCTCAACAAGGGAAGGTCAACGGGTCATTGTCAGAGACCCCATACTGTAACACAGAGACACCACAAGGCTCCACATCTTCCCCAATCCTCTTCATACTGTAACACAGAGACACCACAAGGCTCCACATCTTCCCCAATCCTCTTCATACTGTAACACAGAGACACCACAAGGCTCCACATCTTCACCAATCCTCTTCATACTGTAACACAGAGACACCACAAGGCTCCACATCTTCACCAATCCTCTTCATACTGTAACACAGAGACACCACAAGGCTCCACATCTTCACCAATCCTCTTCATACTGTAACACAGAGACACCACAAGGCTCCACATCTTCACCAATCCTCTTCATACTGTAACACAGAGACACCACAAGGCTCCGCATCTTCACCAATCCTCTTCATACTGTACACCAATGACTGCAGGAAAGTATTCCCCAATAAGCATATTTTATAATGTGCAGATGATACAGTGATCCTGAGCCTCCTCCACAAAGACACAGATCCCTCCGTGTACCACAAGGAGATGGACACATTTGTCACATGGTGCGACACCAACCAGCTCATTTTAAACACCACCAAAACACAGGAAATAATCTTCGACCCAAGGCAAGTAACCAGCCATGAGCCAGTGGTCATCGAAAATCAGGTAATAATCCAGGTGTCCTCATATAAATATGTAGGCGACGTGCACATTGACAACCTTCTCTGCTGGAAAACACACATTGACAAACTGTGCAACAAACTTTTTCAGCCAGATCATGCTGCTGTTGTACCGAGGGAGCGACCCTAGAGAGCGTGATCAGATTCAGACTAACAGCATGGTTTAGCAGCCTTACTGTTCAACTGAAAAGCAGGCTGGCCAGCATGCACAAGGCAGCCATGAAAATAATAGGTAAGAAAGAGTATGAGCCAATAGAAAGACTCTATGAGCAGCCAGTAATCAAACAAGCTAAACAAATCACTGCAGACCCAAAACATCCCCTCTTCTGAGATTATGAATCTTTGCCATCAGGCAGGAGATTCACAAACCGCTTGAAGCTCTCTTTTGTCCCGCCCTCCATCAAGTTGCTGAACACCAAACCCTGAGCCTCCATGTTGTCATTGTAATTGTCCTGTTACTATGTGGTGGTGATGTTTGTTTACGGTATTCTTTATTTTCTGTCTGTTGAAGCCCTACACAGCCTACTATGTTAATGCTTACTTGTATTGTCTGTCTGTATTGTTATCTAAGAAGCAACAGTGTATATGCTCATGACAAACCCCCACCCCCCCCCCCCCCCAGGAGACAAATAAAGTATAACATACAGTAACATAACATATGTTCCCAGTGCACCAGGCCTGTCTGCAATGAAGACAACATGAAGTTTTCCTTTGTGTCCCATATGCACTGAAGTGATTTTTAAGTGATTTTGTTTACATTTTTTGTCACATTAACCACTATTCAATATTACACTACAGTTACATTGCAGCCTTTGCAGGTACACTATAGTTCAATTTTAGTGTTATCGGTTATAGATTATGTATAAACTATGTTGTGACAAATGAAAATATTTGAAATATGAAATAATGTTTGGTCCAAATCATTGCTAAAATATTTATTTGAACAACATTATTATTACAGTCTGTCATTGGCTTGTTTTTAATCATACTTGCCTAAGTCGTTTTTTGAGCCATGTGTGGAAACTTGATGTAGTACCACACAAACTTGTTTTTTTTCATAATGTAACAAAGTAAACATGTAAATAATGATTTGTTGTAATGAAAAACATGATATTTAATGAATACTTGGGACATTATTGATGAAATAAATAGTTTTCAAACTATATAGCAAAGAAACCCTCAATCATGCATGAAACTACATAGGAAATGAACCCTTCATGGAGGCATCACAGTACCTGTCCGTACACCTTGGGCATGGCTGAATCAGCGGTGTGTCGGCGGTGTCTGTGCCTCTGCAGCCCGTCTCCAGCAGCCCTGCCCGGGGCCAGCCTTCCAGACGATGCCTCCTCCTGTGCGGTGACCGTGAAGAAGCCTCTGTTCTGGGGTAGGATGTCACGCTGACCCGGGGGAAGGCGCAGGCTGTTGGCCGTGGCTCCAGCAGCAGCGCAGAGGAGCAGCACACACACACACGCGCACACGCACACACACACACACACACACACACACACACACACACACACACACACACACACACACACACACACACACACACACACACACACACACACACACACACACACACACACACACACACACACACACACACACACACACACACACACACACACACACACACACACACACACACACACACACACACACACACACACACACACACACACACAGAGAAGACAGCATCTTGTGTGTCTTGTCTGTCGCCATGTTTGTTTATGTTTGGCTCAAGGAGGGAGGAGGTAACCTCGCGTCACCAGGCTCTTCGGGAGGAGGAGGGAACGCGGAAGAGCGCCTTCTAGCGCCCGTGACGTGATGATGCACCTGTTGCTGCGTTCAAGTCCGATGTAACCTCGCGTCACCAGGCTCTTCTCGGCGAGAAAGAGCCTGGCTCCCGCCCACAATTGATTTTGTCACCCTACTGGTTCCAGCCTAGAGCCCGCCCTAGACAGGATGGCAGCGTTTCTAGCTCGTCAACTTTCACGTTAACTTGACAATTTGACCCAAGTATCAGAATCCTCTTTCACCGTTTTGACCGGTGTGTCAGGCGGTGGTGGCGGAGATGCCATATTGCATAAACGTTTTGTTTTATGTAACGCCAGCTTTGTTTTGATCAGACTCTAGTTTAGGTAACATCACCGCGTCAAGCTAACGGCAACAAAGACGTTGTTAGGCGCATTGCCATCCGGTGTTAATTCTGGGTCCGGGGTTTACGCCCCCATGACAAAAAGCGGGGTGGAAGGTGCCCAGACTAAGTCCGATGAGAAAGTCAGGAAAGACTAGCTTCCCACTGAAAATAGTGTTCTGTTCACCCTATGTGTTCACCTCAGCTTTCAGCAGAGAGGAGATGGGAAAATTACACACATTCTTTATTTAAGTAGAAATACAGTTAAAGTAAAAAAGTACTGGCTCTGAAATGTAATAAAGTATCAAAGTAAGAAAACAAACACTGATACAACCTGAAGTCACCCTATATGACAGGATTCCAATACACACAGCCTTGCTTTGTCAACTGCAGCCTATTTGTGGGCTGAGTTTGTACAATTATTGGTTACTGCTATAACTTTGTTGTGTTCAGAAATGTCCTGTCATATAATTTTAATTCGGAGTGCCTACTGGGGTCCTACCTACTTAGATCGTGAGTGATGATTGGTTGAGTTATCTAGGTCAGTGGTCAGCCAATCAGAGGTACAGTCATTGGTGGGCTCCATAACGCATCACTGTTGCACCTGCAGCGCGGAAAATTCAAACGGACAAACCGGACGCGGACCATCAACGGTAGGCTACATTAAATACAAAATACCGGTATATCCTTTTCCAACAACAATATAACGTTCTGTTTTCTCACTGTTTGTAGAACAGACAAACTGCTAGAATGTGCAGCAGGCTTCTATTGTTAGCTCAGCTAGTTTAGCTAATGCCAGCTAGACATTAGCTTGTCAGGCAAGCTTAGCCATTCTTAGCTAACGTTAGCTATCAGTGATGCGAGTATACAGGAAAAAACTAGCTAACGTTACCTTATCTGTAAAGGGGAGATCCACAAAAACCAGACACGCTTAGGTAACAGTTTGATTTCTGCTTTGGCGGAGTGATATAGGGAAGCACAACTCAATAATTGGCGTGACTAAAGTAATGAGTGATGCTACTCTAGCATACGCTGCTAGCAGTGATGCTACTAGCAAGCTGAAGATGTGTTTTGCATCAGTGGAGGGTGGACGGGCACGCCGTTAGTTTTGGGCTCTGGCTCTCCAGAGTCGGCCCTCCTCCGACACAGGTGCCATCACTTGCTGTCATCAGTGGTCCCCCCTAATTCATCATACATACAGCATCACTCACTACACTCATTTCAGTGGTTTCTGCCTTTATTTCTTCTGCCACGGATGCTTTTAGTTTTGGAGTACCATGGGTTCAAGTTACATTGTGATTCTGTGGTGCAAACTTATCATTCACAGCCGTTACAACAACATAATCTTAATCATAATCTTATTTCAGCTTAATTTATCGTATTTCTTTCTAGTCAATCACAGTAAAGATGGCTATCGCACACACACACTTTGCCCTCAGTTGGCTGCATGTATGTTTAACGTTAGATGATTGGAGTGAGCCAGACTGTGCAGTGTTCTAACTCTTCATTTGCTGTTAGGTAACACAACATGTCATTATACGGGAAGTTGGTGGTGATCAGGAGGAGCGGAGGAGATGGATGTGAATTCCCTCTTACTGCAACATGCTTCATTGGAAGGTGAGTGAGATTAATGCAATACACTTTGAGAATTTAGTCTGGATGTCACCATGCACTCACCATTGTGATGTTTTCATTTTATTTTGGGTTTATCAGGGATGTAAACTTCATCTTTTTTCATTCCATAGGGCACTTAAGTGAATGATTTTGTGTCTGCCCTGGTATCTGTCACCTTTTTTTACTATGCATATCCATGACTTTGCACCCCTGGTTTATAGCCACCTTGATTTTAAACTCATTTTAAAGTTTGGAGGTGGGCTTCTAGTTGCTGACGTCACAGTCAGGAGCTGGAGCAGACGTAACGTGACGCTGCTACTGTACTCCGATATTCTCATACAGCAGTCAGGGTCACACAGCGTTCAATTCATCAATGAGTGGGAAACGCTGTTAAAAAAGCTCTCCTACCCGTATCCGACGTCCGATTGCAGATCCGAAGATATGATAAGTCATCCTACTGAAGCCAGTAATTTGACCGCCGCTGTTAAAATGATACTGCTGCGTGAAACAACCGTTTAGAAGCAGTCTTTGCACAGCCTGTGCCGTATTGAGGACAGGAGAAGATTCCTAGTGCCGACAGGAACCTTGGGAGTTTGAGTATTTCATGACATGTTTTGCTTCTCAGGTGCGCTGGATTTGCGTTGATCACTGACAGCCGCCGTCTCCGTGTGACTGCATGTGTTGTTTGCTCGCCGTGTGCAAGCGGTGCACCATGATAGTGAGATCAAACACACCCTGCTGTAAATTCAGCGCAGGCTGTGGAAAGACTGCTTCTAAACGGTTGTTTCACGTTTCACGCAGCACGCAGCAGTATCATTTTAACAGCGCTGGTCAAATTACTGGCTTCATCATGTCTTCGGTTCTGCAATCGGACGTCTGATACGGGTACGAGAGCGTTTTGAACAGCGTCTCCCACTCATTGACGAATCGAACGCTGTGTGACCCTGACTGCTGTACGAGAATATCGGAGTACAGTAGCAGGGTCACGTTATGGGGCTAGAGCAGACGCCGACGTGCACTGTCAATGAAGAAGTCACTACTCTTTTGACAAAAACATCTGAAACACATTTTGTTCCTGTTCTTACACACAGTACCAACATAAATCACATGGCATAGAATTACAGTACTGTTTCTCTGGTTGTAGAAAATGATCTTGTCTTTTGATCAGATGTGATGAACAAGTCTTCTAAGTTTGTTTGTTGAACTGACAACTTGCTTCTCTCTGATCTCATAGGACACCTGATTGTGATATTTGCCTTCACAATCCTCAAGTCTCCATGGAGCATTGCAGAATTGAACTCAATGAAAATAAAGAGGTAACTACATATTGAACACTCACTGACATGAACCTGCCACAGCAATACATGTTTAAAGGATCATACCGGCTGTGTTCTTCCTGGTTCTGTCTGCACATGCACCAACTGATTTCACCAAGTAACAGTTGTTCCTGGACCAACATTTCTTCCTAGTATGGACCGGGAAAACCCCGCCCCCAAACTCATTTGATTGGTCGCCACCATTGCTTCGTCCTGAAAACATGTGGCAAGTAAAAAAGATGTGGTTAAGGTTAGGGTTTTCTTATCCAACGACAACCAGACCCAAACCCAAACCACATTGTTGTACTTGCCTAAACCTAATGTTTTATACAAATGTGTATGGTTCGACCGGGAGCCGAACCCCAGTTCTCAGATTAGATTATCCATTTAGCCATAGGACCGAGCTGCACTTTTTCCACACCCTAACCCTAATCTTAACCACATTTTTTCCTTGACAAGTCAAGTCAAGTTTATTTATATAGCCCTAATTCACAAGCATGTCTCAGAGGGCTTCACAGAAAGTATGTCTAGCTGATTCTAGCTAACACACAGTAACAAGAATATACAGAATAAAGATAACATTTGAACATTTGAAGAAAGCAGGAGAGTGGAGGAGGGAGGGAGAGGGAGGAGAGGGGGGAGGTGGGGAGAAAATAGGAAATGTGGAGGAGGAGAGAACAGAGGAGGAGAGATGAGGGTGCAGGGGAGGGAGAGCCAGGGTAGGGGTAGGGTCTAGGGTTGGGGGAGGGGAGGGAGTAGGATACGGGCCCGGATTAGGGCGAGGGTGGGGAGAAATGGGAAATGTGGAGGAGGAGAGAACAGAGAAGGAGAGGGTGCAGGGGAGGGAGAGCAGGGGGAATGTGAGAAGGAGGAGAGGGCAGAGAGGAGGAGAGAACAGAGAAGGAGAGGTGGGAGGGCGCAGGGGAAGGAGAGCAGCGGGAATGTGAGAGAGGGGAGAGGACAGAGAGGAGGAGAGAACAGAGAAGGAGAGGTGGAAGGGTACAGGGGAGGTAGAGTAGAGGTAGGGTCTAGGGTGGAGGGAGGGAGTAGGATACGGGCCCGGATTAGGGCGAGGGTGGGGAGAAAATGGGAAATGTGGAGGAGGAGAGAACAGAGAAGGAGAGGTGGGAGGGTGCAGGGGAAGGAGAGCAGGGGGAATGTGAGAGAGGGGGGAGGACAGAGAGTAGAGGTAGGGTCTAGGGTGGAGGGAGGGAGTAGGATACGGGCCCGGATTAGGGCGAGGGTGGGGAGAAAATGGGAAATGTGGAGGAGGAGAGAACAGAGAAGGAGAGGTGGAACGGTGCAGGGGAAGGAGAGCAGGGGGAATGTGAGAGAGGGGGGAGGACAGAGAGGCAGAGAAGGAGAGGTGGGAGGGTGCAGGGGAAGGAGAGCAGGGGGAATGTGAGAAGGGAGAGCAGGAAGTGGCAGGGATTCAGGAAAATAGGGGAGAAGAGGAGAAGGAGCAGAGGGGGGGAGAAGGAGGAGAGAGCAGGAGAAGGGAGGGGGGGGCGGTGGGATGTGGGGGAGGAAAGAGCATGGAAAGAGAGGAGAACAAGAAGGGGGAAGAAGGGAAGAAGCGGGGGAAGGGGGAAAGAGAGGGGGGGGGGGGAAGATCAGACAACTGACTACTCTAAGCATTAACCAGAGCTAACTGGGACATAGTATCTAGCTAATCTACAGCCCTTGACGCACGTTTTAAGGAGCAATTGTGGCGACCAATCAAATGAGTTTGGGGCGGGGTTTCCCCAGCCCATACTAGGAAGAAATGTTGGTCCAGGAACAACTGTTACTTGGTGAAATCAGATCATGCGCCTGCACACATTCGGCACAGTTAAAGGGATAGTTGTGATTTTTGGGGGGATGTGGGCTTTTATGAGTTAGTCAGTGGCCTACACAGTACCCGCAGTAGAATGCACCCAGCGCACTCCCAGTTAGGAACAGCAGAGTAGCTCTGACAGGGAAACAGCTCTCTACTTCTCAGGAGGTAGCGCGGCTCGTCCACTAATCGCTTTGGATAAAAGAGGTCGGTGGTTCGATTCTCGCCTCCACCAGTCTGCATGCCGAAGTGTCCTTAGGCAAGATACTGAACCCCACATTGCTCCTGATGGTGTGCCAGCACCCTGCGTGCCGTGGTAGCCTGCCACCATCGGTGTGTGAATGGGTGAATGTACCTACTGATTGTAAAGCGCTTTGGATAAAAGCGCTATATAATTGCAGGCCATTTACCATTCTGTGAACAGGGTAAAATAATGTATATTGATAAGAAGTGACACTCAATTGATCTCTCCATTGCAACATCAGCGCGCAGCAGCAGAGCTACGCTTCCGCCATCTTGGCCCCTAAGGAGACTAGTTAAACCTGTCTTTCTATGGTAAAAACAGCATCCAGTAAAACGTCCCGCATACAAAAGTATCTCTGCCAGTTGAACAATGAAGACATTTAATAAATATGCATCTTATTCTAACTACCGTACTTACTTATTTGTTCAATCTATGAAAGAATCAAAGCAGAAACATGTAGCCTACATGTTTGTAAACATTCATTCTGAATTTCATTTATTGAATAACAAATACACCACTTTGAAATCATTGGTTCAGGTTTACAAATTCAATTTACTGATTTATTTATTTATTTTTTAAAGAAAACATACATTTATTGATGAAAGTCTGGCACCAAATGTCCTTATATAAAGCTGCATTACAGTTGCTGTAAAAATTCACTCACTACAACACTATAGCCAGACCTTTTCTAGAATCCAAAAAAACAAAAATATCAATGTAGAATTTGCAATCATGTATAAATCTACCCATAAGAAACTTCAAGTAAATGTAAATTAATGTAAAAATGTAGCGGCTATAGGCCTGGGGAGACTGAACCTGGATAGAAAAGTTTTGTGATTCTAATTTGAGATTATAAATCTTCCACGTGATGTCAATGTTTGAAGCTATTGGTTCTAGTTCAGTGGTTCTCAAACTTTTTTGGGCTTCAGTATACCCTTTCCCTGATTTCTGAATCCAACTAACCCGTTTACTCAACTGCAACATCCATCATATGCTATAGTTTTCTAAGCACAACAGGGTTTTCCTCAATTCAGAAGAAGCCATGCCGTTCATTTTTGCAGTGTGAAAAACAAATTCCACAGCTAGATCTGTCATAGCAAATGTGAGACATTAATTTATTTAAATGTATTATTATTATTTTGTAAAATTTCTGTTTTATTGTTATTTCATTTTGACAGAGTTGAGACTTTTCATATCAGTGCTGCATTGGTGCTAGCTCTGACAACACAATGCATTTTAAACATTAAGTTACATTGAAGCTAGCTCTGACAACACAATGCATTTTAAACATTAAGTTACATTGAAGCTAGCTCTGACAACACTATGTATCTTAAACATGAAAAGTGGTAAATCTACTTGCATAGGGCATGCATTGCAAAATGAATAAATAGACTTTAACTCTAAACCACACCGGTATTCTCCTTTTTCAAGCTAAATGAACACAGCATATTGTGTATTTGAGATAACTGTTTCATTTCTGTTTCCCCCCCAGGTCATTCTAACGAATTTGAGCACAGAGCATCCAACCCGTGTCAACGGAGAGGATTTGGAGCAGTCTGAATGTTTGAAGCATGGAGATGTGATCACTGTCATCTATCGTTCTTTCAGGTTAGTTTTGCTCAATGGGTACAAACAGAAGTTTCAGAGTCCCTCTCACCATTGACATCAATTCTCTTCACCACAAAGTGACTTGACTCACATCAGTTTTGCCTTCTCAATAGTAATATGTTCCTGAACTGCCTGTACTTTTGGAAGTTGGAAATGTTACACCCCATTTATACAC
Source organism: Poromitra crassiceps (assembly GCF_964638095.1). Classification (NCBI taxonomy): domain Eukaryota; kingdom Metazoa; phylum Chordata; class Actinopteri; order Beryciformes; family Melamphaidae; genus Poromitra; species Poromitra crassiceps. The sequence continues at coordinate 24,720,019 of NC_139647.1, forward strand.
AATATGACTGGGATAGCTGGCTGGGGACATGGTCAGGGTGGGGTAAATCCTCCCGTTCTCCCCATTCACCATAGTTAGCATTTAGCTGCTAGCCCAGCCCAGGCAAACTGGTGATTCAACCACCGCAGTAAATGCACATCTGAACGGATATCTATGTACCTGCTCTAGATTCCCCAATCCTGTAGTGTAGAGCTGCAGCACCGTCCTTTGGTGAGTCAGCCCATTGAGATAGACGGGGTGCACCAGGTGCACTCGTGCACCAGCCGTAGTAACATTTTGTGGGCGTTCCCACACAGACCGACTCTATCTATAGTGAAGGAGTCACTGAAGTACAGTGTTTCTCATACATTGACACATTTATGGCGCAGTGCCAAAATGCACCAATGAGTGCCACATCATTTCCCCCTCGCAAAACTTCACATTGGCACATCGGAGTGATTGAGTGATATCAGGGCCAATCAGAGGCAGAGTAGAACGGGTTAGATGTCGTTTTCAAGACATTTGATTGATTAAATGCATCGTCATTCATTGAGATGCACGTGGGGGAGGCGGCCGCATCTACTCGGAAAGTCTGCAACCAGGAAATCACATCACAGCGAGAAGAGTCTCTGCTCTCATACACCTCGGCGCGTCGACAGCGGTCGTCAGACTGCTTTGACAACACAGCTTGGGAGTCTGGGGAGCAGGGCTGCGTGTATAATAGGGATGTTCATTTTGAACAATTTCCATAATCGAAAATCGGGAAAATGAGCGATCGATTATCGATAGCGTAATAATATATATATATATATATATATATATATATATATATATATATATATATATATTTTTTTACTCTGGTCTGGTAATAACGTTGCGCGTTCTCGGCCAGCTATAATGGCGATGCTGCTGTGTAGTAAGAATATCAGACACTAGCACTGTGGCCAGGTAAACAAACATGTTACATGTCAGGTTACATGATCCGCATGCATGTGTTGTGGTGTTCGTGTGACAATAAAAGACGGGGCTTGTCCCGTTACGAGAGAGTTATTTTTTTTTTTTGTAAGGCAATCGACGTCTTCCAGCTTAGCTGACAGCACAAGAGTCAAATCAACAGGCCTGAGCCTCACTAAGGTCCGCAGACCGCTGGGTGCGTTTGTTTATGTCCTCTGTCTGTTTGTTTGTTGCTCCGTGAGGTTACGAGCGCCCCATGCATGCAGCAGGCTGTTTCGCCAGCCTGGGTCTGGCAGGAGGGACGAGGCGCAGCCTGCCCTGCACTGCGCTGAGAGGAAAACCTTTGCACAACTTTTAACAAGAATCACGAAAAGCCCCCAAACTAAAATTAAAAACGGATTTCATTGCGCGGTTTATCTCTAGTTAGACGAGGGAATTACGTGGAGAAATCTCGCATTGTGTTACCCCAGAGCGAGAGGTTTGTCCTCACTGTGTGCTGTGTGCTGCGAGCAGCGAGGCTCTTAACGTAAGTTTAGACAAGCCACGCACACACACATGGGACAAAATGGGACAAAAATAATTAAATTTCTAGTTCGCCACTGAATGGCCAAATTGATATAACTATCAACCATTTCAGGATTTTCTGTTTCCATACAGGCCACCAGCGTTGGCTAGTTGTTGATAATTATAAAGATATTGCCCCTCTCAAATAAATTATTTTTGAGGCAGTAGGCAAACTGTAATGGCGTCGATTTCCGAAAAAAAATCTTGACTTAACACAGCCAAAGAGTCTAGTATAGACAAGAGTATATGTCATTTCTTGGTTTTTTCCATAGGTATTTTCAAATCACTGTTCTAATACATATCTAGGGGGTAAGTCCTCCTTTAAAGTATTTTAACTTTTAACAACCATACCACACTCACTGTAAAGATCTGAGCAGCCCTTCACCAAATATGAAACGTTCTCTCTTTTAGAAGACTGGAGTGAACATGCAATGATGCGATCTAAATAGAGAGCCAAAGTCACTCCCTCTTCAGGCCTATACGAACCAAGGGATTTCATCCGCCATTCATTTTCCCCATCTACATTTCGTAAAATTCTTGTAAAAAAATGTTTTACTTGGTCAAACCAAGCAATTCAGCTATATTTAGAATCAGAGACCATAAAACATTTCACTCTGGTCAAAAATAAAAATGATACATTTTATTTATTTTTTGGTCTAAATGAAACGTTATTCTGTTCTCTTCTCCATCGTGCAAAATATGGAGAAACATACATTTGCCTGCCACCCACCACAACAGCTCAAAATCCTGTGGGAAACACTGAAGTAGCATTCACAGTAGCTGCAAGCATGATTTCTGTTGCCTCCCATGAAATCGTTGTCTCTGCCTTAAATGCAGTGGAGGACATTAAAAAAAATGTGGGGGCAACTTTTGTCCCCCACTGTCGAAAGAAATGGGGTGTGTGTCAGAGGTGGACATTAAAAGCATTTAATGAAAATAAAAGTATCAAAATCTTGAGGGCAATTTTACACCTGCCATGTTTGGTTTTGTCCATAATTCCACCTCTCCAGCTATTTGCCTGCTTTGCACAGTGCACACACAATCAGATAAGATCACAATGTGGACCGCATCCAGACATGAAGAACACATCTAAATACCAGGTGTAAATGCAAAGCAAGTGATCGGATAATATGCCATATCATTATCCCAATAGCGTATCCAGATACAGAACACATTTGAACACTTAAGGTCCTTACACATCGGGAGCGTTTTTTCCGTGCGATTAATTCGCACGTCAATAATATTTTCCGAACCTATATCAGTCAATGCAACCGTGCATACCAACGGCGAAGTTTTGCTGAGCGTTATTGCGGTGTTTATTTTTTCGAACGTGTACACATCTGTGGCTGTGATTGACAGGTGGATCAAAACTTGCATCGCAATTTCGTGCCGTATATTCGCATCGCTCTTGATGTGTAAGGACCTTAAATGTGAATGAGACCATTAACATTTTGTTATTCATTGCCATTTCAGGTTTGAAGGCCCTCCAGCACCCACACCAAAGAAGACGCCTTCAGTAGCCGGCAAAACTGAGACATTCAAAGTAATTAATTTGTTATTATCAATCGATCTATAAAGCATTGTGTACTGCTCTGCACCTTGGATATGCCCTACAACCCTGATCAATCAGATTGTGTATACTGTACATGTGCATCATTAGTGTGTGCTAATCACAATGTGCTGACACCTAGGTTCTGCAAGATCAAGTGAGCGACACCACTGCTGCTGAGGTGGGAGAAAAGAGGATATCTGAAGTGTCCACAGGTGGGTCTATTTGTGATTGGTGGGGGGGGGGGGGTTTGTTTTCTGTCAGTGGTTAGACTGGTAAGACTAAAAAATATAATCAGAATCAGAATTATTTTATTTGCCAACATATCTAGGCTACCCGTCTCTGTTTTTGTTGTGGAGTTCAGTTGTATTAAAATGACTGTCTTTGATCTAAAATAAATATTTTGTTCTTGCTTGTTTCTAGACCATTTGGAAGATGGAACAATGCAACGATGCAACAATGACAACATCCAGCACTGCCTGGAGGAAAACATTGAGGTGGAGACTCTACAGAAGGCTTCTGTCAGCCTGCCTCAAACGCCAGCCTCAAGGGTCTGCACACCCAAACCTGGGTCAGTCAGGAAAGTCGCTGGAAAGCCAGATGCTTCCAAAATGGAGCCCCTGCGAAGGACGTCACCAAGGAGCATAGAGAAGAATCTCAAAACCCAGGATGTACTTTGTGAACCGGTTGTTGCTCCTTTGAGAAATGGTAAACCGCACACATTTTAATCTTTGTATTTTCACACACAATGTTAAGTGAGTTAACTAAATTAGTTTGTGCATTACACTTACGTATCCCAGCATGTTTGTTTAAAAGGCTTTTGCAGTGTTCAATAGCTCTTTTCCAACCTAGCATTTGAAATGCTATTGCTTTATAATGCATCTTATGTCTTATTTAGTCTTAAATGGTATTGCAGTGTATTGATGTACAATAATCATCTTTTCAATTCAGAAAAATGTGAGACAGCTAAAAAACGTAAGAGAAGTGGAGAACGTGGAGAACTTGAAGCAAGTCCGCGACTGAAGAAGCGGGTTTCATTTGGAGTTCACCTGATCCCAGAGTTGCCTCCTGACTCTCCCGCTCCACCACGAAGCCTGCGCCTCAGACCAGCTTCTGCCATTGGCCTGATAAAGGTAAGATTATGAAGGGGCATTGTTGGGTTTTACCTCCCACATTGTAATTTTAGTGCAGCCTTTATTTATTTATTTATTTATTTATGTATGTATTTATTTATTTATGTATTTATTTATTTATTTATTTAATGGATTTTGATCTCCATAGGAATTCAAACTTGAGCATCCAGCCCTTGCCAGCACAAAGGTGAAAAGTCCAGCAAAAGCAACGACACCATCACCTAAGAAGTCCCCAAAAGCTAGGAGGACCCCTTCTCTCAAGACTCCATCACCTGGGAAGATGCCAAAAGGTACACAGTAGAGATGCTCGGATGAGCTTTTATACCACCCTAATCCGTGTGTATGCATGAACCGTCCGCCCGACATAAATCCGCGCAAATTATTTCGTACTATTTATAGATCCACGCCCGCCATGCACCCGAGTGACCCGACATTTCACAATGCTATAAATGAGCGATTTGGGTAGATGAACTTACTGTTTCTGCTGCCGTCGGTGCGATCGCTGCAGTCCGCTCCAAATAAACTTCCATCCATGCTGTATTATAATCCAGTCCAGCACTTGTCCATGTAGCATACGAGGCTAACTAACGCTATAGCTTTAAATTTAGATCAAGACTGGATTGACCTGTATGGGAAAATAATACAAGTGCGTCGCGTCTTCTCTTCCAACGTGTCTGTTTTTGAATTGGACAGGTCGTAGACCTATGATTTGTAATTTTGACCTGCATTGTGACTCAATTTGTGAGGTGTAGCCTACGTTTGTGCATCGGTGTGGATGAATGTGTGTTGACTGTTTTGTGGATGTGTGGTCATTTTGTGGATGTCTAGCCAGGTTCTTTGTCATAATTGCATTGTTTCATGTGTTTGTCATGTGTATTGTTGTGTTTTATGCTTTTGAGACATGTCTGTGGTGGAACCAAAGACGAATTTCCACTTGTGGACAATAACGTTTTCGTAATCGTAATCTTCAGTGGAGAATCCTGTTTGATGTTGGTCGTTCTGGTGACATCATTGACCATAATAAGGAGTAAAATCAGTCATATCCCTATCAAACGTTGACACATGGCTATTTGTTTGCTTTGGGTCCTTCGGGGGTACTTGCTTTCTAACTAGGCTATATAGGTGGTTAACATGTGCCTGATGAAAAATAAAGCTTAAAATACATTCATAGACTAGATCACATAATTAATATTAATGTTCATCATTAATGATACATCATTTCACCCGCCCGCAACCCATCCGCTATTAACACATTCACTGCCAGCCGTTTTTTCAATACTGTAGGTAGGTTCTGCCAAGGTTTTTTTTTGAGGATTCTGGCTCATCTTTCAAGAGCCGAGGATTCTTTTCTGCTAAGATTTTGTGAACACAAATGATCTCAAAAGAACTAATAGAATGTGTGCTTTCTCTGTCTAAAAGAGTTAGTTTGTAGAGTTAGTAGTTATGTAGGCATTAGCAGTAGAATACAGCATGGTTTCAGCGTCTGAAAATTTATTCTGAGATAAATGACTTTTTGTGAAATTCGATAGAACAGTCACTTTAACCATTTATTTTTGGCGTAAGACGTCAGACATCTAAACAATAGTTTTGAACAGTAATTTCCTCCATAGCAGCAGGAAACCCCCCTCTCCTTCAAACTCCTCCCTCCGTGGGTGTGTCTCTAGTGGCTTTGCAGCGTTTGTCACAAGCGAGGCTCTGCCTGTCTGTGCTGCCTGGCTGCTGGCGGCTGCTCTTTGGGCGAGTCTGCATGAGTCGTTTCGGTTGTGAGCTCAGCTGCAATGAAGCTGCGTGCGATGGTGGGCTTTCTGCCGGTGTTTCAAAGTGTGTTGCACGCATAATCTATTGTGCAAATTTGCAATCCCCCACCGCCAGCTCCCAGCGCGATAATGTGCGAAAGCGAAAGCGTTTTCGCCAATCCATTTTACAGTATGAGAGAATGGTTTCCTCGCGCGTTCCCCTGCAGTTTTGGCTCGGCTTTTTCTAGTCTGGAGTGACTGTCGCCACTTAGTGCGTCGGTGGAATGGTTTGTACACCTTCGGTGGCTCCAATATTTTTATAGGAGACGTGGGGGGCGTTGATCCACGTCCCACCGTCAATTTTTTTTTTTTTTTTTTAAGACGAGATATCTCGTCATTGGCAGTCAACCGTTGGATTTTGTAAGACGAGATATCTCGTCAATGGCAGTGAACGTGTTAATCAGAATGTTTATTTTTATGATCCACCCCGCCTGCGGGGCGGGATATCCGCGGTCAGCGCGGTTATAACTGCAGCCCGCGCATCTCTAGTACACAGCCTATAAAGCACACAGTGTCAGTGTTGTTCATTTAAAGAACTAACATTAGCCTACTCGGTAAAGGCTGAATGTTGTCCTCCCTCCAAAACCTTAGAAATGTTTAAAAATGTTCCCATTGGAAAAATTGGCAATGCTGTAAAACGCTTGTAATTTTATATTTTGGACATACTTTATATCCAATTCAGTTATGAGAGAAAATCCTGACGGTTAGCTGAAGTCAGTCCTGCTGTCAGTAGGGTCAAGTTATCCGTGAGTGTCATTGTACTCAACTTCCCCTTCATATCTGAGTGTTGGACATTACATATCTCTGACAATTAAAATGTGAAGCATTTCAAACCTCTCTAGGCTACCCCTCTCTGTTTTTGTTGTGGAGTTCAGTTGTATTAAAATGACTGTCAAGTGGACTTGCCTTTGATCTAAAAAAAATAATAATTTGTTCTTGCTTGTTTCTAGATCTCCATTTGAAAGATGGAACAATGCAACAATGCAACAATGACAACATCCAGCGCCCCCTGGAGGAAAACATTGAGGTGGAGTCCAAGAAGGATGGTAGCCTGCTACAAAGCAAGACCACCTCGCCATCCAGTGACCTAGTTCAAATGATGAAACAAATGATCGCTCTACAGAAATGTTCTGTCAGCGTGCCTCAAACGCCAGCCTCAAGGTTCTGCACACGCAAACCCGGGTCAGTCAGGAAAGTCGCTGGAAAGCCTGTCGTTTCAACAGAAGCCAAAAGCACACCTAAAAAGGTGGAAGATGAAGCCTCTTGTGGAATCGCTGCAATTGAGGGCAATGCTGAAGTTGAAAAGAACAGTGTGGTGACTCCGAACTCGGCGAAGAAGCTGAGGAAGTCCATCCAAGTTCCTACTTCTGAGAAGACTGGACTCGTCACAGAAGAGAACAAGCCAACTGAACAGCCTGCCGAATCTGAAGCAACTTCAACAGCCCAGAGAAGACTTCATGCAACCACCCAGAGGTTCACATTGAGTGAGGTGGTTGAGCAAATCTCTGCTGAAAAGCCCCAGACTCTCACCAGGAGGAGCAAGAGAGCCACCCCCATCAAACCTGCTCTTACTAAGGGACAAGAAGAGGTCACTGAGATCCAGCCAGGTGCTTCCAAAACGGAGACCCGACGAAGGACGTCACCAAGGAGCATAGAGAAGAATCTCACAACCCAGGATGTACTTCGTGAACTGGATGTTGCTCCTTTCAAAAATGGTAAACCGCAGGCATTGTAATCTTTGTATTTTCACACACATTTTGAATTCTGTTAAGTGAGTTAACTAAATTAGTCTGTGTATTACTTATCCTAGCATGTTTGTTTAAATGGCTTTTGCAGTGTTCAATAGCTCTTTTCCAACCTAGCATTTGAAATGCTATTGTTTTAAAATGCATCTTATTTCTTATTTAGTCTTAAATGGTATTGCAGTGTATTGATGTACAATAATCATCTTTTCAATTAATTCTTCAGAAAAATGTGAGACGGCCAAAAAACGTAAGAGAAGTGGAGAACGTGGAGAACTTGAAGCAAGTCCACGACTGAAGAAGAAGCGGGTTTCATTTGGAGATCGCCTGATCCAACTGAAGAAGAAGAAGCGGGTTTCATTTGGAGTTTACCTGAGCCCAGAGTTGTTTGACAAATGTCTGCCTCCTGACTCTCCATTACACGGAGCCGCTCCACGACGAAGCCTGCGCCTCAGACCAGCATCTGTCATTAACCTGATAGAGGTAAGATTATGAAAGAGCATTGTTGGGTTTTACCTCTCCCATTGTAATTCTAGTGCAGCCTTTATTTATTCATTTATTATATATTATTATTTATATATTTTGATCTCCATAGGAATTCAAACTTGAGCATCCAGCCCTTGCCAGCCCAAAGGTGAAAAGTCCAGCAAAAGCAACGACGCCATCACCTAAGAAGTCCCCAAAAGCTAGGAGGACCCCTTCTCTCAAGACTCCATCACCTGGGAAGATGTCCCCAAAAGGTACACGGCCTATAAAGCACACAGTGTCAGTGTAACTGAACTTTGTGCTCCCAACCTCCAAAACTTTAGAAATGTGTTAAATCTTTCCCATTGGAAAAATTTGCAATGCTGTAAAACGCTTGCAATTTTATATTCTGGACATACTTTATATCCAACTCAGTTATGAGAGAAAATCCTGACTGTCAGCTCAAGTCAGTCCTGCTGTCAGTAGGGTCAAGTTATCTGACACCAACACGAAGGTCGCAGGTTCGCGCCCCCGTGTTACCTCCGGCTTGGTCGGGCGTCCATACAGGCACGATTGGCTGTGTCTGCGGGTGGGAAGCCGGATTGGGGGTATGTGTCCTGGTCGCTGCACTGGCGCCTTCTCTGGTCAGTCGGGGTGCCTGTTCGGGCCAGAAGGGAACTGGTTGGAATAGTGTGATCCTCCCACGTGCTACATCGTGCCGGTGAAGCCCCCCGCTGTCAGGTGAAAAGAAGTGGCTGGAAACTGCGCATGTGTTGATGGAAGCATGGTGCTAGTCTACGGCTCACCCCAGATCAACAAGAGGGTAGAGCAGCGACCGGGGCAGCAGGGGAAAATTGGCCAAGTACAATTGGGGAGAAAATGGGGGGGGAGGGATCTGAAAAAAGAAAAATACACTGAACAAGATTCCAGCTGCCTGTGTTTCCCAAGCCTGGAAGTGTTGTGGAGATTGTCCATTTCCAGAGACGTTTGGAGATGGAGTGAAAGTTTGTTGAATGTCGTAGCTGTTAAAAATAGTATATGTTTTGCTCATATTAGATATACTTGATACTTGATTGATATTTAATTTGATTTCTGCTAAAATGTGACACTTGGGGGGGAAACAACATCAACGAAGACTAATGTATATTATCCAAAAAATATCTGAACCCTGACTCAAGTATTTGACAAATCAATTATTAGTTAATGCTCAAATAATAATGTGAAGATATGTTCACTTTTCCACCATCTTATTTCAGAAGTGGAGGCTGATGAAGTTGCCTCTGGTGACCTGTGGGAAGCAACACGTCTGGAAGATACCATTGCCCCTGCAGTTAGGGGGAAAAGAGGAAAGAAAACCGGCCGTGCTCCACCAGCCACTCGCAGACAAACTGCGAGAGGCAGAAATGCAAAATGTAGAACCAGTGATGTTCAGCTCAGCACATTTTCCCTCATTCGTTCAGCAAAAAAACAAATACAAGTGGGCCAAATGTACTGGATCCGTTTTTGATCCGAACCTGTTGGTTACATTTTTTTTTGTCATTTTAGTGTTAAAGGGCTCATTAGGGCTTCTTTCTTTCTTTTGATGTTATTTGCAGAAATAATTTACAATAGGCTTCACCTGTAACAGAATTGTGTTGAAATCAGAGCTTGACACAGTATAATAATACTGAATCCCTAACCTGTGTGTGTGTGTGTGTGTAAAATGAAAACAAAATAAGCATCTTCCAGCATGAAAATTAATTGAGACTTTTTTTGAATATATATATCTGTTGTCAATAGTTTGTCAATATTTTTGTGTTCAGATTCTTGTTACTAAATTGATTTCTTATTATCTGTTGTAAATACTTTGTCAATATTTTTGTGTGCAGATTCTTGTAAGTAAATGGATTTATTTGTTCAATTAATAATTATTGTCCTCCTTTCTTACACAAATATTTTAGAAGTTGAGTTGAGTATGGTCGTCTCTCAAAACAGATGAGGGGCATTTATTTTTAACCGATGGAATCCCAGATTGGTATTGTAGATAAATAAACGGTTGTACACAACACAATAAAGTAACATGCAGGTATGTAAGGCAGACTTAATAATGTGGATAACAAAATGTACCAGAGAAGAGACGAGTGGATATTGTGAGTGAGACACTGACCATGTTTTAACCGCTGATTTACAATAAAGGCTTTAACTGACGAATATGATAGTGGTATAGTAAAAGCCTGCATTAACTTCCTTACCAGCAGGTTACCACCAGGGTAAGCCAATACTTAATCAAACTAAGTGGTATTTCCCATTAGATGAGATGAGAAACGTAGCTATACTTCCTTTGTTTGAAATACAATGATGATGTGTATTAGACCTGTTGGAACAGAACCCTCTGACATCACTGGACCTAGAAAGCGTGTTTCCTCTTTCTGTCCCTCCTGACCATTGACTGTATATTACATAATGGACAATACCAGGGTGACATCACCCACTGGATAATATTGGAGCGACTGACAGTGAACTGAGTGAAGTCACTTTATTTATCCTGTGTGTTTGCAGATTGGTAAAGTAGAAAGTGAACTGTTTTGCTATGAAAACATGTTGCTATCAGAGTAACCAGGAAATGGATTCTTGTACTGTGGGTGTGTGTAATTGAGTGGTTTGGTCTTTATGTGTGCCATGATTGCTATGGGATGGTGCCACAATATATGGAGATAGGCCTACAAGTTCTCATCCAACTAGCCTGTTTTCTGCATCATGGAGGTTTGAGGTGGATTTGACCAGCGACACGCTGGTGGACAAATGCTTTGGCTTCACAACTTGCAAAACTAAATTGTGTGGCATCAACTTCACCTTATAATGCACATGTCATTCTCATTGAAAATCACACATTCCTAAGTGGCATAAAAATCCAATATATTATATTATATTGCACATTACATTCTATAATGTGCATATGAAAACAGTTTGACAGTAGTGACACTGGAAGAGCAATTCAAAAGACTCAAACAATGCATCATGCATTGTTATAACAAGACACACATTTGTCTTATCAAAATGAGTTAAGTGAACCTCAAATTGAGCTAGAAAATAGGGTGAAGCATACAGGTACAGTGTAACATTTTATTGCTGGATAGTTCTTTCATCACGCAACATGAAGGCATTACATATTCTGCTTACACATTCAGTGACACGATGAGACTGCCTGAAAGCTTGTGACTGAATTGGTAGGTTCACAAAGAGACATGACAAATCACTTTAAATCAACTATTTCCCTATTCATTCTGCCCCTTTGCTGGCTGTCTCACCACACTGGCCTCTTGCCCCCTGAGGAACTGTGCCACTGTCCTGCTGGGGTCTGGCAGGAAGGTCTGAGGCAGCAGGCGCATCTCGCTGTCGCCGCAGTGCAGGTCGTCCATGTTGCCCAGGGGTGAGGCGTGGTGGCCCCGCCGTCACCTGGGGAACAGGTAGAGGTAGCACTGGCCCACGGTCTGGCTCGAGGTGCGGTCCTTGACGCAGTAGAGCGTGATGTCGGGGTGCCACACGGGGGCGCCCTCCACCAGCTGGAAGGACAGGCCCAGCAGCTCCTGGTAGATGTCCAGCAGACCCTGAGTCACCACCTCCATGGGGAAGTACTCCTTCAGCAGGTTCTGGTCCACAGCGTACTGCGTCTCCTCCACCTGGGGGAGGTAGAGAGCAACTGAGAGGGAGGAAGAAGTAGAAGAGGAAGAGGTCCCAAGAAAAGTGTCTGCGAGGCGTCTGGGTCTAGAGTTCAAAGCACTCGCCTACCAGAGACCCGGGTTCAATTCCCGGTGCATCCAGCTTGGTTAGACGTTCCTCCAGATGCAATTGGTTGTGTCTCCAGGTGGGAAGCCGGCGGGGTATGAGTCCTGGTCGCTGCACTAGCGCCTCCTCTGGTCGGCCTGTTCAGGGGGAGGGGAACTGGGGGGAATGGTGTGATCCTCCCACGCGCTACTGTACGTCCTGCTGGTGAAACTGCACATGTATCGGAGGAAGCATGCTGCGGCTCTCCCCAGATTGGAGGAGAGGGTGGAGCAACAGTATATAGAGCAGGGGGAATTTACCAAAAAAAGAAGAAAAGTCTCTGCCAAATCTAAAAGTTCACTAGCCGTGATGCTATTTTCACTATGCTCAATTCCATTGAGTTATGCTAAAAGTGTTGGCAATGTAAAATTATTTTACATTTATTTTATATAGAGCTTTTCAAAATCCAAAGACGCTTAACAGTGAAACAAAAGACAAGCAACAGGCAACAGAAACAGGGAACAGGCAACAGATACAGGTAACAGGTACAGATAACAGTGGCGGTTCAGGGCAAGGTTGTATGGAGAAGCAGAGGAGAGGAAGAGAACAGGAGGGAGGGGTGGGGGGCGGAGGGTGATGTTTGGAGGAGGTGGTCAGGGGTAGGGGAGGTTGTAAGCTTGGGAGAACAGATTTTCGGGTTTTTACTACAAGTATTAGCTCTACTAATTTATTTTTATTGGTTATGATTATGAATTAAATTGTGATTTTGAAACTGTTCTACAACAGAGGTTTGTGAATTGGAGCATTAAGTTGATTTCAGAAGCCTCGACTCTACGCCAAATGCGTCGTGTCAAACTCGACTCTAATGTGGTTTGTCTAAAGTGCTGTTGCTGTACATAGCCTTCCAAGATGGCCGACCCGCTCCTGCAGTGACAGTGTCACCTGGGTCATGAAGTAACGGGTGTCCCAGGCGTGAAGCTCACCATTGAAGGGTGAACTTCTCTTCTGACATTCTTTCTCCTTCAGCTTGAGGATGACTGTCTGCTCTTCATCATCCAGCGGCTTCAGCTTCTGACCCAGGTCCTCTCTGGAAGAGAGAGAAGGAGCAGCAGAGAGAGAATGAGAGAGAGGGAGAGAGAGGGAGAGAAAGAGAGAGAGAGAGAGAGCAGCAGAGTGAGAAAGAACAGCGGAGAGAGTAGAGAGAACGAGAGAGAGAAACAGAGTGAGGAGCGCAGAGAGAGCAGGGTCACAGAGAGTTTGACAGCATACACACACATTGTTGTAATTTTTCTTTAAATAAAAATGCAATTGTATGTTCATAACAGTTCCTCCACAGCCCTCCTGCATGGCTGTCAGGCTAAAGGGGGGAGGTTGTGATGTGAGTGGCGTTTGGAGCACCCACCCAGGAAGCCGGCCACCTTGTGGACGGACTTGGCCATGTTCATCTCCAGGTGCTGAGGCCCAGCAGAGCAGCTGCACCAGCTCCTTCAGGATGGACGAGTTCTCCTGCAGCCACAACACATTTTATTCTTTACTTTACAAATGGATTATAGACCCAATATGTAACCATTTCACCTTAATATAACGGGTCACACGGGGTGCAAACCTGCGACACTCGTGTTGGTAAGCAGGGAATCTAACGCTACACTACCCGGACGCCCAATATAACAGCCTCTAAATCATTTGGATGGTACACTGACTTCTAATATGGAGAATGGCACCTCTATCATTCCCACTGTGCGCCCGGGTCACCTGTTCTCTGCATTATGGAACTTTGATGTTGCATCCCAGAGCAGCGAAGTTGCCTGGATGTAAACCCCATTTCCTGCTGCAGCGCCTTCATAATAAAAGATTTCCGCTGACAAACTGTACGCTTTTATTGTGAAGATCGTATAGGAAATGAAATGTGTCCGCTCTGAGTTAGCAAGATTGATTAGCGGCGCTAATCTTGACTAACACAAGTCAACACAACATTTGGGGATATTTTGGATACTAGGCATCTACGCCTAGTAGCAGCATCTCGACCACTGTTTGGCAGGTGGTCAAAACAAATTAATTTCAAGCCCTGCAGGGAGAGCAGGTGGTGACATAGGAGTGAGTGAGAAAAGGCTTAACTATTGGTGGTTAAGACTGAAAAATGACATCACTCCACTCGGCAAAAGGTTCCGCTCTTTCAGGCCCAAGTGCCCTGCTCTGACTCTGAGACTTCCAATCCTCTCACCCTCCGCTCTGTCACACACACACACACACCCACAACAACACACACAACAGGGCCGGCGCCAGGATGAAATGACTGAGGCGGCTGTTATAACTGGCGAGGGGGCTGATTTTTTTTATTTTTTTATATGATATTTTTATATCGTAAAACATAGGTTAGATATACCCGCTATGCCTATTTCTGGACTTTTTAACCATAATAACCTCTGAAAAGCGCAATAACAACACAAGAAAGACTACTATTCAAAATCAAATAAAACATTTATTTCACAGCAGCAGATTAAGGCATTAATAGAGGTTCAAGGGTTCATAGGTTCAAATTTAATAAATAGCTACATCTCTGACACCTTGTGACAACCAAAGCACAGCAAATAGTGCTTCCCTGCCAATTCTGAAACAACAGAGCTATGTTTACAGGGGTTAGCCTACATCAACTTAACACGTTCACTGCCAAAGACGTGTTAACACGTTTTCAGAATCCAGCTGTTGACTGCCAACGACGTGTTAACACGTTTTCAGAATCGATTTTTTTTTTTTGACGGTGGGACGTTGATCTAACCCTTTTACGTCTCCTACACCAGAATTGGAGGTATTGAATGTGTATAATCTATTTTACCGACCCACTGAGTGTCGACATGTCTCTCCACAGTAGAAAGAGGCGACCCAAAACTGGAGGGAAAAGCGCGAGGAAGCCGTTCTCATACTGTAAAATTGATGGCGAAAACGCTTTCACTTTCGCGCTGATGCACAGCGGTGGCAACGGTGGGGGGTTCCAAGAATAGATTGGATGCACACTTTGAAACACGCAGCATAAATATGACCAGAATCGCATCAAAGCTCTCAACCAAAACTCCACGAAACGAGCGAGTCCACCCAGACTTCCTCAAACAGCGGCCGCGCAAACAGGCAGCAGCCAGGCAGCAGCAACTTCGTTGTGACACGCCCGCTGGAGAGCCAGGGAGGCAGGAGGAGAACACACACGGAGGGAGGAGTTGGAAGCAGAGGGGGGTTTCCTGCTGTTATGGAGGAAATTACTGTTCAAAACTATTGTTTAGATGTCTGACTCTTACTGATGCCAAAAATGAATGGTTAAAGTGACTGTTCTATCGAATTTCACAAAAAGCCGTTTATCTCTGAATAATTTTTCTGACGCTGAAACCATGCTGTATTCAACTGCTAATGCTTACATAACTACTAACTCTACAAACTAACTCTTTTAGACAGAGAAAGCACACATTCTATTAGTTCTTTTGAGATATTGTGTGTTCACAAAATCTTAGCAGAAAAGAATCCTCGGGTCTTGAAAGATGAGCCAGAATCCTCAAAAAAACCCTCTGGCAGAAGCTAACTACAGTAAAAAAAAAACGTCTGGCAGTGAATGTGTTAAACTGATCAAATTTGATGAAGACTGCAGAAACAGCAGCCTAAACATGTCAGGTACAAACATTTATAGATTAACTATAGGGGGCCGAAAATTGAACTGAGGGGGCTAAGCCCCCTTAGGCCCCCTCGTGGCGCCGGGCCTGACACACACAAACACCCACAACAACAACAACAACAACAACAACAACAACCACCACCACACACACACAGCTCCTGCACTGATGTTGCTCCTCCCACCTCCCTTGGCAGTTAACATGTGCAATACAATGCAATCCATGCATACAACCTGTGAATAGAACCTGTTAACTCTTATTTGTATCATGTTTATATTTTGCTAAAATTATCAACTCTGGAAACAGTCCTATTGCCAACCTTGTACTTGTACCTGTCACTTTGCCTGCTAACTTAGTACTCTGCCACACTTGGCTGTAAACACTCTGTCCATATCGTATGTTTAAATGTATGCATATTGTGTTGTTTTTATATTGTATTGAGTGGCTATATCTAATGTAACGTGTGCACCTTCTACACCAAGACAATTTCCGTGTATGTGCAAACATACTATGGCCGAAAAAAAGAATTCTGATTCTGATATTGTGAACGTGTGACCGTGTGCGACATTAGTGATGTTACAAAGGCTCCGCGTCAACGCCAATTCGATGGCCGCCACCAAGGGCTGACCCTGGGCCTCGGATCCAGCCAGCTCCCTGGAACTATCCCTGGATGACATTTCGGTGATGACATCGTCACCACGCCGATGGCATCACGATCTATGACATCATGTGACATGATGTTCTCCTCAGATGATGTCATAGCCAAGCATGACATCATCACCGGTGCCATCAAAGTGGGAACTATGCCATCATTGACGACATCACAATTGGATCTATGACATCACCGACAGTGTGACATCATCAAGCGGGGATGAGCGATGAGTTATGACATCATCATTGATGTCATACCCCCATGCCAGCGAGGATATCAACGCACTAGCGCCTCGTTACACCCACGTTCTTCTTCCAACTATGTCACGACTACAGACTCCCATACAGAGTGGTGATCAATCCCCTCGGGCTCATACCTCAGTGACAGACGGAGACGAGGCACTTGGAGGTGCTCTAGGACAGTGGTTTCCAACCACCGGGCCGCGGACCGGTACCGGGCTGCAACGCATTTGGCTGCGAGCCCGGTCAATTTTTTTTTTTTTTTTTTTACAAACATTGTGGACGACGGGACCTTCAAGATGTTCTGACAGACATACCTACGACAACGCCAGCTACCAGATATGATGAGCCAGCCTCATACCTACAAGAGGGAGACCAGCTCCACTATGGACTCCGCGAGTCCTACAGGACCTCCCCAACAAGAGGTTCTCAGAATCTACCTGTGCATCTGAAATCTCTGAGAGAGACTGCGAGCATCAGTATAACTCTCAACACCTTCCATACAAACTACTGCAATTTTGGCAATATTTGGAGGAAAGTACATCGTACATATCAGAGAGTTTGATAACTCAATTGATCCAGTAAAAAATAAAATACAGAATTCTCCTTTAATATCCTTTTCAAGAATTCACTGAAATCTCAAGAACATTTTAAAACGTTCAATATCTAATTGATGTCTTTTCGTAGCTTTAAATATATATGCTTTACCCATGTTATCATATTCAGCTATTTTCCTTCTTCATCGTCTCTTCAAGTCAAGCTGAACCCAAGAATGACTTTTCTTTTCTTTTAGTTCAAATACCTGGGTATGCAGTGCACCTATTTAATAATGTATGCAAAACAAATCACAACAATCTAATTTCTTTAGTTTTTCACATCAAAAGTTTGTTTTTCAAGATTTCATTGATAACAGTAATTTACAGTTTGCTGACGTCACCTAGTACTATCAAATTTCTACCCCATTTCAACCAATCATATCACGACATGCAGCTGTCAATCAAATCTTCATTACAGGATCATTTTCTCTTCCAAATGAAGGGGAAAATGGCGCCTAGTGCCTGTCATCTGGCAGAGTTTCTAGCCCATAAACTAACTTGAGCAATTATGCAAACTAAATCAAACGGTAATGTCTAAGAATGCAAAGAAATGTAACTGGCTCGTTAAAATATTCCAGGAATATTATTTACATTTATAACGATAATGGCGCGCCTCAGAGCCTGACAGCCTCCCTGGCTGTCAGGGGTCATCTCTCGGAGATTCCAGGCGGGCAGGCAGCACCTATGGATCGGATTGTCCGCTCGCTCCGCACGAAGCAGCTGGCTCCCTGGTACTCTGCGGATCCCACTCGCATAGCATGACACCAGGCTGAATCCCACTCGATTTGGGGGTGGAACACGCCAGGATTGGCCAATGCCAAAGCCAGTCCTCAGAATTGTCAAATCAAATCATCGACACGTATTTGGTCCGCCTCTCAATTCGTTTTCAGTGTCCGACGCTCGCGCTGGTGCATGCCGTTCCGGTTCACTTCGACTTTAATGCCTAGTTCACACTAGGCGCTCCGAGCCCTCAGCGAGCTGTCTTGGGGGCTCGGTGACAAACCCCACCCTGATCAGAGGCCAAACATGTTGGCTCGGCGCTCACAAATGGGCGCTGGCTTAAGTGTGAACTGTCCACAGACGCGAGCGGGGAGCTCCAGCGAGCTTCACAATGAGTCACAGAGGTCCAATAGATATCTAGCCTGCTTGATATCAGGTCATGTCGGAGAAGCCATTCAACCAGCTGCAGCCAATGAGAAGCACAAGACACGTGGTGAGGAGGCAGACACAGGCTGTCATCTGTAGCAGCTCCCTGAATCATGCATCCATGAATCTGTCTAAAAAATATTTCCACAGGAGAGTTTCCTCTGTCTTGTTTATAAATGAAGCCTGCGTTAGTTCATTCAAGACATGATGTCATAGTCTACGCCCCAGCTGTACCAGCTGACAGCCTCTGTTTGGTTCACCGTTTAACCAATTCTCCAATCACAGTCATTCTCACAACAAGGCGGTCCGTTTAAATAGGGCAGCCTCTCACTCACTGATCTGTTCCCCACTTTGCTGGATCCTTGCTGGATCGTGCGGCTGCTGGCAACGCTTTGCTAATCTCATGCTGTTACTTTCATTGCTGCCGTGCCGAGTTTGGATGTCAAATCTAGCCAGGTATGAAGTTCAGTAGGATTCTTATTATTGTTCATTGCACTTACTGTTTCTGGAGGAAGGATCTCTCATGACGATGAAGGGACCGGAGCTCCTCCATTGATAAATCCGGGCAAGCATTAAGATCCTCAAAGCGTCTAGCCAATATCTCCGCATCCTGACTGGGGGCAGCCACGAAGAGCTGTTAAGTTGTGGAAACACTTTCCATCTCCACGCACAAGTTTTCAAGGAAGAACTGCACTTGCTCTGCTGTTTCTCTTCTGCTTTAAGCGGTTGGCTCCCCTGCTAAAGAGCAAGTCTCCCATCATAAACGTTACGCCGGATGAAGTCCAGTCTGTTCTTGCCGCGCCGATCGTCCAGTGAGAGGCATGTCCGCCTCCAGGTTTTGGGAGTTTTGGAAACTCCCGTCTCTTTTCCACAAAGAACAACTTCAGGCCATGGCTGCTGGCTATGCTACTGCTAGCAAGCTATCGCTAAAACACAACGGTAGCCGGAGTGTGCCCCTGAGTGATGTCACTTCATCGATAAGGACGCTGGGAAATGTAGTCCCATCGCTGCGTTTCTTCATTAAAAGCTGAGTATTCAGTTGTGTATGCTATCATAGGTTCAAGCATTCAGCATGTTGTGTACTGTTCCAGCTGCTGGCCAAGCGCCTATATTCTTGTAGTGGTTTAAGCTATTCTGTTGATGTCGTGTTTGTTCTGACTGTTCCTCAAACAGCAAAGCCAGGGCTGTCGGCTTCTGCTGCTAGCGTTAGCTAGCATCAACGTCAGGTACGGGTGCCCTCCTGAGTGACGTCACCTCACCGACAAGGACGCTGGGAAATGGAGTTGCATTGCTTTCATGGCTGCGTTCTAAAGTTGAGTATTCAATCAAGCATAATTTCATGTAGCCTGGTGGATAAGCTACTATGTTGGCATGTTGATCTATCTGTTTGCTAACAGATTAATTTCGGCAATATCAAACCGATGTTTACTGGCAGGTATTCATCAGCACAACGCTGGCATGATGTAATTCTTATTCTGCTATATTATCTTGTGCCGCTAGCTGAGCCCCGGTGCACTCTGGTGGCGTATTATTGTAACTGCATCAATGCTTCTTAACCATGTTCAGGAATATGCTTTATCAATATATTCATTGGAAGTGATTGATTTTCATAATAGGGTTTTTTCAAATGAAACTTGAATTCTGTCTATAAAACGATAGATGGATGGATTAAGTGCTTTGTTATGTAATCTGGAAATTAGTAAACATTAGATAATTCTGATCAAACCATTCAAAGTAATATGAGCAGCTGGTAAAATATAAAGTAATGACTTACATCGTTGCTGCGGGTATAAGGGATATAAGCTTATTTTACATTGAATTTACAGTAACAATTAAGATCTGTCGATATAGTCTGAGTCCATAAAATTTGGTTGGTACTTTTTTATATTATAATAAAATTTAAAAAAAAAATAATAAAAAAAAAAAAAAAAAAAAAAGCTGCATGAACCTTTGGTGAGACATAATTGTGAGGATTATGGAGTTCAATAATCACTCGGCTTCATCCAAGCTCTTGTAAGGATGATTGCTAAGCATATGTGCGGCTGAATTTCACGTGAAGCTCGATAAGCTTTACATCTTGGGCTATGGCAGTTAGTCCGATGCAAGGGCGCGTGTTGAGCACAAGAAGCTCAATACTCTAAGGTATAACTCATCAGTTTTATATTACAACACAAGTAAGGGGTGATTCATGTTTAAGCTCCAGAAGGATTTTGGGATAATTAATATTGCTGAGTATGGCAACAGCATTTTAGTACATTGATCTGTCTAAGCAAATAATATCAAGAATCGTAACAAAGTCAGTCTGCAGGTTTAGGTTAGCTGAAAGTGATTTTAGAGGTCGGTAAAATCAATTGTCTTTATCGTCACCTATTTTGCTGTAACAGTAAGATCAAATAAAGCTAAAAGACGATACTTTGCAATTCTAGACTAAAATCTCATCATGTTAAAAGTCCTAAAGCCACTGTCATTTAGGAGTCTCCTCATATAGGAGGGGATACACCTGTAGGTGACCTGTATTTCTCCACGCGCCATCTTGGGACGGCCAGTCTGTTATAGAGTTCCTTGTCTGGTGAGTCCTCCTCCCTGAGGAGTATGAACAAGATATTCGACAACAAAGCTAGCGGCTAGTCCATTCTGCTGGAACACATTCATGTTGAGGATGGCTCCTCTGCTTGCTATTGTTTACTAGTTACATCATGGCATGCCGTCATGAAGGTCAAAGCTGGTAAAGTAACTTGGACATCTATAGGCCATTGTTTGGCCAGCATATGTTAAAGTTAGAAGGGATTCTGCTGGATAGGATAAAACAGTGGAACTTCTCAGAACCATCTTGGTTTAAGTTAATCATGACTCTGCCGCTGACCTCTATCCTTAGTTATTTTCTGTATGTTTAATCATTGAAGACAGCTGTCAATCAGGAGGAAGTCAAGTCAGTTTTCTCAGTATTATTATAGGTAATAGGGCTATCATCACAAACATTCAATTAGCAGTTGATATTCATGGTTCTCATCTGCGGTCATCGCTGTCAGTTGCAAG
This sequence comes from Poromitra crassiceps, assembly GCF_964638095.1. Classification (NCBI taxonomy): domain Eukaryota; kingdom Metazoa; phylum Chordata; class Actinopteri; order Beryciformes; family Melamphaidae; genus Poromitra; species Poromitra crassiceps. The sequence continues at coordinate 24,741,267 of NC_139647.1, forward strand.
AAATAAGATATTTAAGAATCTCTTTTCAATTCAGGATGTTCCATGAGCCAGAGCGTGCATTGCGAAGTGCCAAAGACGGGATGCCGGCTGCCGCCTCAGTGAAAGCTAAGCTTGGTATTTCTGCACATGGAGTATAGTTAATTAATATCAAATATATTAAATGCAGCTCATTGTTTATAGTTTAGTTTCATTCAATATCTAATATGGAAATCGCAGCTCATTATGTTCTGCCATCGGAGAAAGTGTTCAGCTTATATCTGTGCCAGGCTTATCTCTTCATAGGTAAAGTCATTTAATGTGTAAAATATTTCTCTTGGATAAAGATGCTGTGTCTTTCCGATGTTCATTCAAGGGGTAGGTCATGCTCGCTTAGCTCTCACTTGAACAAGAAAGGCTCTCAGTACCCAATGAGACTAGCAGAATGCTTGTTGCTTCTCATAGGTAAAGTGCATTTAGGGTATGCAACAGGCTAGGCTAGGCATACAGTATGGTTACTCTTGGGATGACCCTGCTGGTGCAGTACTGCTGCTGTTCCAGCAAGTAGCACCTGCTGGTGCAGTACTGCCGCTGATCCAGCAGGAAGCAAGTGTGTTTTGGGGATTGATTTTATTTGACATTATAAAATATTCCATTGCTGTCCCAACCAGTGACAAAATACTAATTTTCTTATTCACTTTATTTTTAAACAGACAGGGATGCTAAAGGCTCATCTGTTATCTCTCAAACTAATACTTGATCTGTCTATCCTCTAAGATTCATACCGCATGAGATCCTGATGTGGGGCAGGATTAACTCTGTTCCTGACTTGAGTTCGAAGGGAAGGCGACCTCCCGTTGCCGTCTCCTCTGCAAATGACGAGGAGTCCCTCGTCAGCTGCTCTCTTCACTCCTGCACTGGCACGTCTACCTCTGCAGCTGAGATGTCTCAGCATCTATTCTCAAAGCAATGGGACATTGGTTTTCTGCACCATTCAAACGTCATATTCGGTCAATGACATCTCGGCTCAACAGGCATGAGCTCTAAACACCTGAGGAGACGGCCATTATGTTAATTGCTGCATTGGACAGTGGTTGGCTGGGTTCATTGTACTGACGTAGGTATTATGACCTCAGGGGTTGCAGTTGCTTCTCTCCCAAGCGGGACGCAGCTGAGGTCGCAGCAGGCGTGCTGCTTCACTTTCAGTAAATACTGCTGTTCACATATTGGTAGAATGACCTCTTGGATGCAAGTTTACATCCACGTTATGTAGTGTGAGGTCGGCAGCGGCATACTGCCACACATAGGTAGTTCATATAATCGTAGTATGGGCCTCTTTTGAGTTACTCGGTTGTATCTCTTTTCAAGGTGATCCGAGGTCCGCAGCATGCTGCTGCTACACATGGGTAGTTCATTTAATCATACTGTAGTATGGCCTCTCAAGATACATGCATGTATCCTTTTCAAGGTGACCCGAGGTCTGCAGCAAGCTGCTGCTACACATCGCTTCTATAGTCTGGCTGATGCATTCGCACAAAGAACATTGCACTCATAGCTCAGGGTCTCTTCCCACTATCTCATTGCACTCATGGCTCAGGGTCGCAAGGCTTGCTTCCCCCTATCTGCAGCATCCATGCTGCTTCTCTTAAAATGGTTCACTAATACTAGAATTACCTTTGGTTGTAAGCTTACATCCTATTTAATTGAAAGGTCGGCAGCGGCATACTGCCTCACATAGGTAATCCACTTAATCATAGTATGGGCCTCTTTTGAGTTACTCGGTGTATCTCTTTTCAAGGTGACCCGAGGTCCGCAGCATGCTGCTGCTACACATAGCTTCTATAGTCTGGCTGATGCATTCGCATGGGCGTTTCATGCTTGGCGTTGTCGAGTTCCGTTGTTTGGGGGATTCTGCTTGCTCTCCCTGCTCGGCGTAGCATGCTGCTGAGCCGAGTTCAGGGAGAATAGAATTAATTAAATATTAAATTAAATATTAAATTAATTCTAAGAGCGGAGCCTTCAACGCCAAACATAATTGTATTCATTTATGCAATAAATGGTTAATTCTATGACTTGAGTGTTCTTGAATGAAATGAAGCCTGCGTTAGTTCATTCAAGACATGATGTCATAGTCTACGCCCCAGCTAGCTGTACCAGCTGACAGCCTCTGTTTGGTTCACCGTTTAACCAATTCTCCAATCACAGTCATTCTCACAACAAGGCGGTCCGTTTAAATAGGGCAGCCTCTCACTCACTGATCTGTTCCCCACTTTGCTGGATCCTTGCTGGATCGTGCGGCTGCTGGCAACGCTTTGCCACCTCCACCCCAACCTCCACCTTTTTAGATCAAATGCAAATGCTATCATGTATTGTAGCTCTGGAGTCTGCATGGCTCAAAAAATGAACATGTTTCCATGTCTTGCTTTTAGGCTCCCTCTTTCTATGGTTTAAATGTATCTGGAATATTTTATTCCCATGGGGGATTCTGCTTGCTCTCCCTGCTCGGCGTAGCATGCTGCTGAGCCGAGTTCAGGGAGAATAGAATTAATTAAATATTAAATTAAATATTAAATTAATTCTAAGAGCGGAGCCTTCAACGCCAAACATAATTGTATTCATTTATGCAATAAATGGTTAATTCTATGACTTGAGTGTTCTTGAATGAACTACACTTTTTAGTTTGGCTGTGCTGCTCGACATAAGGATTTATCAGGACGGCCTCTTTTCTCCAAACAATGTCAATGTATGAAGCAGCCTGGCACAGCTGATAGGCTACCTGTTGACTGTATGAAGCAGCCTGGCACAGCTGATAGGCTACCTGTTGACTGTATGAAGCAGCCTGGCACAGCTGATAGGCTACCTGTTGACTGTATGAAGCAGCCTGGCACAGCTGATAGGCAGGTTACCTGTTGACTGTATGAAGCAGCCTGGCACAGCTGATAGGCTACCTGTTGACTGTATGAAGCAGCCTGGCACAGCTGATAGGCTACCTGTTGACTGTATGAAGCAGCCTGGCACAGCTGATAGGCTACCTGTTGACTGTATGAAGCAGCCTGGCACAGCTGATAGGCTACCTGTTGACTGTATGAAGCAGCCTGGCACAGCTGATAGGCTACCTGTTGACTGTATGAAGCAGCCTGGCACAGCTGATAGGCTACCTGTTGACTGTATGAAGCAGCCTGGCACAGCTGATAGGCTACCTGTTGACTGTATGAAGCAGCCTGGCACAGCTGATAGGCTACCTGTTGACTGTATGAAGCAGCCTGGCACAGCTGATAGGCTACCTGTTGACTGTATGAAGCAGCCTGGCACAGCTGATAGGCTACCTGTTGACTGTATGAAGCAGCCTGGCACAGCTGATAGGCTGCCTGTTGACTGTATGAAGCAGCCTGGCACAGCTGATAGGCTACCTGTTGACTGTATGAAGCAGCCTGGCACAGCTGATAGGCTACCTGTTGACTGTATGAAGCAGCCTGGCACAGCTGATAGGCTACCTGTTGACTGTATGAAGCAGCCTGGCACAGCTGATAGGCTACCTGTTGACTGTATGAAGCAGCCTGGCACAGCTGATAGGCTACCTGTTGACTGTATGAAGCAGCCTGGCACAGCTGATAGGCTACCTGTTGACTGTATGAAGCAGCCTGGCACAGCTGATAGGCTACCTGTTGACTGTATGAAGCAGCCTGGCACAGCTGATAGGCTACCTGTTGACTGTATGAAGCAGCCTGGCACAGCTGATAGGCTACCTGTTGACTGTATGAAGCAGCCTGGCACAGCTGATACGCTACCTGTTGACTATATGAAGCAGCCTGGCACAGCTGATACGCTACCTGTTGACTGTATGAAGCAGCCTGGCACAGCTGATAGGCTACCTGTTGACTGTATGAAGCAGCCTGGCACAGCTGATAGGCTACCTGTTGAATGAAGCAGCCTGGCACAGCTGATAGGCTACCTGTTGACTAGGGGTGGGACAAAATATCGATACTCACGGTATCGCGATATTTCCACTTGCGATACGTTATCGATACACTCGCACCAAGTATCGATATGTTTATTTAAAAAAAAAATAATAATAATAATAATAATAATAATAATAAACAGGCTAAAATATTATGCTGTGTGTGGTAGTTGAAACATAGTTTCAAGTTGACGTTTATTTATGTTTGTAGTTGAAACAAAAACATAAATACTGTAGGCTACATGAATGGAAATGTTTGCTCATTAATATCTACTTTTAGAAATTATATAGGTAGGTAGGTTATATAGGTTTTCTTGTTTTAATAATAATAATAAAAAGACTTAATGTGTAACTTTTCCTCCGTGGTATCGAAAATGTTATGAGTGAGTGAGTGAACTCTGAGAGAGTTCATGTCAATTCTGCTAATAAATACATAATACCTGCTTCTTGCCTTTTAGGGGTATTTTTTTCTCTTCAGTTACACAGGTATCGTGATGTATCGTCTTCCAATATATCGATTATCGCAGAATCGCTGTATCGTGATAATATCGTTATCGAGGGCCAAGTATCGTGACCATATCGTATCGTGAGCTACTCAGCGATTCCCACCCCTACTGTTGACTGTATGAAGCAGCCTGGCACAGCTGATAGGCTACCTGTTGACTGTATGAAGCAGCCTGGCACAGCTGATAGGCTACCTGTTGACTGTATGAAGCAGCCTGGCACAGCTGATAGGCTACCTGTTGACTGTATGAAGCAGCCTGGCACAGCTGATAGGCTACCTGTTGACTGTATGAAGCAGCCTGGCACAGCTGATAGGCTACCTGTTGACTGTATGAAGCAGCCTGGCACAGCTGATAGGCTACCTGTTGACTGTATGAAGCAGCCTGGCACAGCTGATAGGCTACCTGTTGACTGTATGAAGCAGCCTGGCACAGCTGATAGGCTACCTGTTGACTGTATGAAGCAGCCTGGCACAGCTGATAGGCTGCCTGTTGACTGTATGAAGCAGCCTGGCACAGCTGATAGGCTGCCTGTTGACTGTATGAAGCAGCCTGGCACAGCTGATAGGCTGCCTGTTGACTGTATGAAGCAGCCTGGCACAGCTGATAGGCTACCTGTTGACTGTATGAAGCAGCCTGGCACAGCTGATAGGCTACCTGTTGACTGTATGAAGCAGCCTGGCACAGCTGATAGGCTACCTGTTGACTGTATGAAGCAGCCTGGCACAGCTGATAGGCTGCCTGTTGACTGTATGAAGCAGCCTGGCACAGCTGATAGGCTACCTGTTGACTGCTCTCTGTGCTGGCTGGAGAGGAAGCGAAGTGAATCCGTGATAATTATTATAGGCAGAAATTGTGTTATTAACACTGGACTGTGTGGTCTGAGGAGCAAAGACAGAGAAAGTATTTATGTTGTGAGAGCGTGTGTGTGTTTGGAAATAAAGCTGGCTAAAAAGTGAGCAGACCTCTTTCTTGCTTGTTCTTCCCTGCAAATCAGTACATTTCTCGTGTGTGTTTTTGTGACAAAAGGTGGTTTGGAGAGCAGACATACGTGTCGTGTCGGGGACTCCTCCTGGTGGAATATCTTGTAATGTGGGATCCTCTGTCGCAGCTCAGTCATATAGTGTGAAAACCAAAACGACTCAAAGACTCCCGATTACAAGACAGACAGTTGGGTACTGTGAAAGGAACAGAGACTGATGATTATCTTGTAGTCTGTACGTGCTATAAATAACCAAACAACCAATAACCAAACAACGTAAAAACGTTGTCCCATACATATCCTCCCATTTGGACTGAATGGCTACTGGTGCTGCAGATATTTTTTGAGATACATATCAAACTGATACATTACATACACACAAATCTGTCCTAGTGCAGCTTTCTGCTCTGACCTATAGTGTAAAGACGCTTTACACTATACACTAACACTAAGGCGACGACGATAGTGCAACAGACAATGGACAAACATGACACAGACACACAGGGATAGGTGGGGGGGGGGGGGGGGGACCTAAGAGAAGGCAGAGGAAAACAGATGGACATGACACAGACACACAGGGATAGGTGGGGGGGGGGGGACCTAAGAGAAGGCAGAGGAGAACAGATGGACATGACACAGACACACAGGGATAGGTGGGGGGGGGGGACCTAAGAGAAGGCAGAGGAGAACAGATGGACATGACACAGACACACAGGGATAGGTGGGGGGGGGGGGGACCTAAGAGAAGGCAGAGGAAAACAGATGGACATGACACAGACACACAGGGATAGGTGGGGGGGGGGGACCTAAGAGAAGGCAGAGGAGAACAGATGGGTCTTGAGGCGGGATTGAAAAACTGTGAGGTACTCCGATTCTCTGATGTCAGGGGGGGAGGGAGTTCCAGAGCCTTGGAACTCCCCTGGAGAAGCTCTGTCACCCAAACTGCGAAGGTTGGACTTGGGGGTGGAGAGAAGGCCTGCTGAGGTGGATCTGAGGGACCGGGATGGGAGGGTTGGTAGGGGGAGAGGAGGTCGTGAGATATGCGGGGTGGCAGTTGGTGAAGGGCTTTGCATGTGAAGAGCAGGATTTTGTAGTTGATCTGGGAGGAGACGGGAAGCCAGTGGAGCTGTTTTAGGACTGGGGTGATGTGGTGCCAGGTTTTGGTGTGGGTGAGAAGTCGGGCGGCTGCGTTCTGTACCAGTTGAAGTCTATTGATGAGGGTGGTGTTGATGAGGGTGGTGTTAATGCCATAGAGAAGTGAGTTGCAGTAATCGAGATGGGAGGAGTTGTAGGCGTGGATGAGTGTTTCGGCAGCAGGACGTGCAAGGCAGGACCGGCAATATTGCAGAGATGGTTGAATGAAGATTTGACAGTTTGACGGATGTGGGGCTCAAGGTATGGCTGCCAGTTTCAAAATAACACTGTTTACTCAACTTATTGAAGGTACAAGATTCAAATCTGACATATCCTATCAAGAGCAGAAAAAGACCAATCAGGACAAGGTTAACTAACTAAGAAATGTCCATCAGCAAAGCCATGATGAACACCTTGGTACCACTACCTTCTGTAGCAGCTCCTTCGTCTGTCTGAAGTGCTCTCTGGCTTTGTCGTAGGCCAGCTGGTCTGTGCAGACTTGCTGGAAGAAAATACCTCCCAAATCATAAATGCACCTAAAAAAATAATCATTTGCAATTCAGTCCGTTCACTTCAACCAAAACTGCATTTTGAAACACATGATGGACATCCGCTCTCAACTATTTTTTGGTAGCTTCAACATCCAAAGTTGTAAAATGTTGGAAATTCACATTGCAGTGCAGCTCATCTGTGCTGAAGCGAAGCCCTGCGGTGGATGACTCGGTCTCTCCGTTGGCCTGCTGCGTCAGCAGCCAGCAGGGGTGTGAACGTACAAGTCCTTCTTCAGCTGAGCACCCTGCCTCCAGGACACTGATGGAGTCGGCCGCCTCCTCCTTCAGCTGCAGGCCAAGAAGGCAACGTGTTATAAAGAGAAGCAGCGAGTACCAAAGATCATTCTTCTGAATCTCACAAAACAGAGACTATTGTCGGGCGGCTGTAGCTCAGGAGATAGAGCGGGTCGTCCACTAATCAATTTGGATAAAAGAGGTCGGTGGTTCGATTCCCGGCTCCTCCAGTCTGCATGTTGAAGTGTCCTTGGGCAAGACACTGAACCCCAAATTGCTCCCGTTGGTGTGCCAGCACCCTGCGTGGTAACCTGCCATCGGTGTGTGAATGGGTGAATGTACCTACTGACTGTAAAGCGCTTTGGATAAAAGCGCTATATAAATGCAGGCCATTTACCATATTGTAAAAAGCTATTTATGTCATTTGAAGCCCTACAAAGGCGAGGCTGTTAGGGAGAACCAAAACCCCCAAAGTATTCTTTAAGCCTGGATTGAAGCTTAGTAAATATTTGCTATGCTGTAGATTAGGGATGCACCGATATGAAAATCTTGACCGATACCGATAACAGATATTAACATTGCTGTTATGGCCGATTACCGATATTTACCACTTTTCTAACCATCATGCAACGGGACAAGCAAGGCGCTGGTCGAATCTGCGCAGAACTTGCTCATCTCAAACGAGCAGAGATCACGTCAGACAGACCGAGACAGACATGACAAGCAGTTGCTTTTAGCCCTGTGATGCGCGCACACCCACTAATGTTTGTATACAAGAAACCTGTCTATTCAGACTGAATTGTCAACTCGTAAACTACTGTGGAGTGGGCGTGGCTTCGAAGGTCTGCAGCCAGGCTAGTTCTGTTCTGTTCTGACTCACCAGCGCTTGTAGATGATGACAGCGTGTGGTCAGTGTGGACAGATCCAGCTCCATGTGTTTCACTTTGCTCACACACAGCAGCTCGTTCAGCATTGGGATGGTCAGGCTGGGAGGGGAGAAGCACATGTAAGACACCGTAAGACCTCCTCTGGGCAGTCAGCTTGAACAGTTTAAGCCTTAAACTTTTCAAATAATATTCCTTAAACTTTAAGGAATATTATTTGAAAAATTCAGTTGTTGGACATCACACATTACCAGACGGCTCAATGAGATGAACATTCCTTTGATGATTTGACTTATTTAGCATACAGTATAGAGTATTGTGATATTGATTTTATCCAACCCCATCCCTAGTGTCATATCCACTTTTTAGTGCATACAGAACATGAGAAAGCAAGCCAGATATTGACAGTTCACTCTGAAATGGCATCAAAACTGACTTGGGCAAATACAGTGGCTTCCTCTCACACTCCCACTGCCCACCAGACGCCAGACGAGACGCCACAAACTCCTCCTTTCTCCAGCACGTCCAGGTCCCACCTCATGTGGGCAGACACTTTCAGCGCCAGCAGCTTCAGAGTGCAGTTCCTGCGGTTGTCCAGTGGAGGCTGCACCTGGTTCTGTTCGTTCACCGACGGCTTGGACGCCTGCTCCAGGAACCGGATGATCAGGTGCGCCGGTGCTGGGTCTGTGGAGACACACACGCATAGACACAGTCCATTTCTCCACTCAAAATGTTGCCGTTAAATAAAAGCTGTTGAACAATACGTTGCGAAAAGCTGGTAATAGTATTTAGCTCAAAATAAATAAAATAAACAAATAAATAAATAAATGCAAATCAGTTCACTGATGACGTATTTTGAGAAATTTTCTATTGTGCTTCTGATTTGGCTCTGAGATTCTGCAGTTTTGGGTGAGTAAGATGTGATGAATTCTGATCCTATAAAAAGTCTTAGCGTGTAGATTAATGAGTTTTTACACTTCTCCTGCTCATACACCACTCCCCTACAGCGTCCCTGCACTCATCAACCGTTTAAAAGAAGTCTTTCCACAGCCTGTGCTAAAGAGGAGAGGAGAAGCTTCCTAGTGCCGACAGGAACCTTGGGAGTTTGAGTATTTTATGACATGTTTTGCTTCCCAGGTGCGCTGGATTTGATGATTTGATCACTGTACCGCCGTATCCGTGCGACTGCAATGTTGTTTGCTCGCCGCGTGCAAGCGGTGCACCATGATAGTGAGATCAAACACACCCCTGCTGTAAATTCGGCACAGGCTGTGGAAAGACTGCTTTTAAATGGTTGTTTCACGCAGGAATATAATTTTAACTCTGCTGCCTAAACTATTGGTTTCCGTAGGGATATTGTTATATCTTTGGATCTCCGATCAGACGTCGGAGATGGGTAGGGGAGCGTAGGGAACACTTGACCCCCGCAATTTCCTTATGCTACGCTGTGTGAGTCTGACGCTAGTTCACAGTGGATCACAGAGGAACATATGGGGCTAGGTCAAAAGCAGATGTTGCTGCAACTGGTGACATCCCTGTAGGTCCGATGGAGCCGATCTGCACTGATCCTCATCAAAGATCCATTCCTCAGATTCTGCACCCAGTCAGCACACCTGTAAAAGACAATATCATGTATTTATTTGTTGGAAGTTTGTTCATTCCTTCATTCATTTAACTTATAGGGCCCTATTCTCCCACAGGCCTTCGGCGCTAATACGGGCCTTAAACGCAAAAAAACGTGCCTTGCGCCTGTTTCGGGAAGATAGCAATAGGCTTTACGCTGCCAAATGCGCTTTAGGCTGAATGGGCGTGGCGCAGTCCCAGAATGGGCCAAAGTGGGCGTGTCGGCGCTAAATACCGGCCTACTGCTATCTTCCGACCTGGCGTACATTTAGCGCTTTGCGCTTTTGAAAACCAGGCCTATTCAGTGCCTTCACTGCCTCTTCTCTGTCACCCTTCTCTCTCTCTCTCTGAGTTCCCAGCATGCATTCTCCATTTCGCTACTAAATAGCAACCAAATGAGCCGAAATAGATATAAAAGGTAGTTCTAAATTAATGTGTAATGGTAACACAGCCTGCCATTGTAGAACATTTCAATATTGGACCAAATAAAACATCGAAATGAAAACACCACCCTATGTGAAACATATATGTCCTCCTGGCCCTATATATACCCCTTGTCGATTTAACGTGATTTAGATAAGTGACAGCGGAACGCGCTTCTACTGGCATCTGCTATACTGTGATGTCTGCTCCAATAACTTGGCCCTATTTCACATTTAGTTTTACAATAAAAACACATTTATGCAATGACTTGACATAATGTAGGGTATATTTATGTGCATCATCCTTCCTGCCCCACATGGAAAGAATCTATATGAACATATATGCAACTATATGCAACCTATATGCAACCTATATGCAGCATATATGAGCATATAGGCCATATATATGCCGCATATAGGTTGCATATAGGCCAGATTTAGGTGCATATATGCGCATATAGGAGCATATAGGCCATATATATGCCGCATATAGGTTGCATATAGGCCAGATTTAGGTGCATATATGCGCATATAGGAGCATATAGGCCATATATATGCCGCATATAGGTTGCATATAGGCCAGATTTAGGTGCATATATGCGCATATAGGAGCATATAGGCCATATATATGCCGCATATAGGTTGCATATAGGCCAGATTTAGGTGCATATATGCGCATATAGGAGCATATAGGCCATATATATGCCGCATATAGGTTGCATATAGGCCAGATTTAGGTGCATATATGCGCATATAGGAGCATATAGGCCATATATATGCCGCATATAGGTTGCATATAGGCCAGATTTAGGTGCATATATGCGCATATAGGAGCATATAGGCCATATATATGCCGCATATAGGTTGCATATAGGCCAGATTTAGGTGCATATATGCGCATATAGGCCACATTTATGCCGCATATAGGTTGCATATAGGCCAGATTCAGGTGCATATAAGTGCATATACCGGGCATATAGGTCTCCTATAGCTTCTTTATATCCACATATAGGTACTATATGTGCACATACAGGGCATATATGTCTCCTATATAGCTTCTTTATATACACATAAAGGCCCTATATGTTCATAATACAGGTCATATAGGTCTCACTTCTTTATATCCACATATAGGCCATATATGTACACAATACAAGGTATATGCCTCCTAGGTCATTTACAAATCTGTTTGTATACACTGTGTCATAATCCATATATACCCAGCGAGCACAAAACGTTTTTTCAACGTTGATTTTTAGTTTAAATCTGGGTGATATTGGGTTTGAACGTCTAAGACCTAATTTCACCCTCTTTTCAACCGACTAAAATGCGGTTACAACGTAAACGTGTAAAAAAACACAATTTGGTTCATCATATTGTTAAAACATTTGTTGTAGTTTGGAATAGAGACAATATTGATAGTGTGTGAATTGGCATTTTATTGTCTTTTATTGTGTAACTGAGAGTTGAAATCTGATCTACACGAAAACTACATTTCAACGCATTTTATGTCACATGAAATATCATAAATATGGGACTATAGGCTATGTGGTGCCAGCAAAAAGCTTCCAGGACACAACTATGGTTAATAGTTTAGCGCAATATTATAAAATAATGAATTCAGTTCCTGCAGCAACGAGCATGCGCAAGTACTTACTAGCTGTGACTGACTAGACCAAAGCAAGTCTGCACCGGTCTGCACCAAGTGCGGAACGAGGTGCTCTGGGCACACTATGTTATTACGAGGCTCTGTGTATGCCTACCTCCTGAGTCTCTGGTGTTAAATGAAGTTAACCTCTGAAGCCGTACAGCCTACAGACTATAGATGCACACACACACACAACATCATTTTAGTCTGTTACGATCGTACGCATCACATAAAATAACTTCCCGATCGCTGACGTCGGTCTACGTTGTGTGCAAGAGAGTATATAATGTGCCCGGCTCTCTGGTTAGTATAAGAAAATGTATAGCTCAGCACTAGAGCGCATGGCTTGAACCTTGGAGAACGGGGTTCGAATCCCGTGTGCGCTGCTATTTTTTTTTTTTTTTAATCCTACATATAGGTACATATATGTACATATAGGTTTCCCATATATGGTGCATACATAAAATTGGCCTATTTCCTATATTATATGTACATATAGGTACATATATGTACCTATACATATAGGTACATATATGTACATATAATATAGGAAAACGGCCAATTTTATGTATGCACCATATATGGGAAAACTATATGTGGCCCTATATTAAAACATATAGGGTACATATAGATTCTTTCCATGTGGGGCAGCAGGCGAGAGAAAATGATATATTTCTGGACAAACTTTCACCAATCTAATAGGCTATATTTTTCTAGCTGATGCATTTAGAACATTCTTTTCACTTTGATCTTGCTATAGTGTAGGGTATTTACATGCTTGCAGTATTTAAACTGCAGTTAGATTGGTTTGAGAAGCATAATAATATGGAATAATAGCCTATAATGGAGACAGACAGTCTGGATGAAGGGGGGGGGGGGGGGTGAGCCCTTGGCTTTCGTCAGGTTTTGCGGGACCACTGGAATTGGAGGTAAAAAGGCAAGCGTGCGATTCGTTTATTGCACTTATCCAATGAGCATGACGGTGCATAATTTTACGCTTAAAAGGCGTGGTTGTAATGCTTTAGGCTGCGTGTAGCGCCAGCACGACGATATCAAGTGCGCCTGTCCACGCCCACTGCTTTGCGCTGCGCCTGGCGCTCGGCCTAGAAACTACGCCGATGCAACGATAGGGGCCTATAGGCTACATGAAATTTTCAACAATGAACAAGAACTGCTGAGAGGAAGAAGAAAAAAACTGGAGGGGATTCACTGAATCCCCTCCAGTTTTTTTCTTTGCACGCAGTGCAAAGAGTGAAGGGCTATTTGTATTGAGCGAGTAAACTCCACAGCCGCTGCTGCTCTGCCCCGGCCTCACCCTGTCTGGGGTGTCATCATGTTAAGTTCAACTACCATAGATTGTGCTTCTCTCATTAGTGAGTCACGACCAAAGAAGCACTGTCAGCGTTGCTAGATTCAACTAAACTCTGAAGACAGCACATTGAGTAGGCTATTTACATTGTACCTATACACATGTACCATGCCATTTGTTTTTGTTGTGTTCAGACGATTTCAGTTGAAATCTCAAATGTTTTTGCACTAATGATTTAAACTTTCATACCAGGTTTGTTCTATTCAAAAGAATAGCCTATGTAACGTTGCGGTTTGCACTGTTAAAAGAAAATGGAATAAGTAGGCCTACATGCCAATTTGAAGTTGTAGGCTATTACTGGTAGACCTATATCAAAATACTGTTTGCACTAGCCTACTGTTTGTTTGTTTGTTTGTTTGTTTTTAATACATCTGTTTTATTAAGAATGAGAAACTTTTGTTTTGCAACCCCCAAATACAATTCTTGGATGATAATCTAGGAATAGGCTATGCACAAATGTATTTTCTTGCGTTAATAATAATAATGTGTCAATGGTTGGAGCTGAAGCAATTGCAGTTATGTGAATGTTATCTTTAAGTCCACTACCGAACACCCCCCCCCCCCCCCCCCAGTCCCATTTAAAGAAGTTGGCACCCTTTGTTTCAAATGCTAAGGCAAGCTTCTTCTTCTTCTTTTTATTAAGAGTGATGTTTTTGGACCAAGTCATTGTGATTAAAATACATCCAAAATACATGCAACGTTATGGATAGTGATTGACATAAAACCACTCAAAAAGCCTCTGTTGTGGGATGAAAAGGGTGACTGTCACCTAAAGTGACTTGTTTGTATCCCTGAGTTAATAAAATATGGTTTCAGTGGTGTGGTGTAGGCTACGTGATACACAGGTATACTCAGTATACCCACTATAAGTTCCAGTATTTGAGTATACCCACTTACAATTGGGCAGATACGTAACAGTAGCTACAGTGTTGTGACTTTGTGACAGTTTTAGGCCTATAGGCTACATGAGGTCATCGTTTAGAGAGATATCTAGGTCCCCTAGGCGGCGGGCCAGTGATCCTCTACCTTTTTTCATATAGCCTAATCAAGGAGCCCTAATTTAATCCACATCAGGGCAACAGATCCCCATTTGATAAGAGTTTGTCTCTCAGACCCAAATATGAGAATATTTCTACATGTGATTTTGTCCAGAGTTCCATGCCTGTCTATATTGTAGGTCGAGAGATAAGACAGAAACTATCAAAACAAGTCATTCTCCTATTATTCTCTAATTGTGTTAACTTCATGTAAATGGAAAGATGGTGGATAATGAATTAATGGTTAATAAATAATTGACCATTGATCAATTAGTTGGGGACCCCCAGGAAGCCCCACATACAAATTTCACCCCTATAGCCACCACTACAATAAAGTCGCACATACAAATCTCACTCCAAGCTGAAACACAGTAGGCCTATAGCCACTACAATAAACTAGACTACACCACTGTGTTAGCATGCACTTAAGCTAGCATTAGCACAGCTCTCACTTGAAAATACTAGCCTCAATATGAGACTCAAGCATTCATTCTTTATTCAGGCTGAGTCACGTTTGTGAATAATTACCTTTCATCTCTGTCCGCATTGCACATGATTGCACTGCTGTTGTTGAGCTCAATGTTGTTGATGGAAGAAAGCCGAAGGCTGATTTTGGGCCCGCCATGTTGGCCCTAAATTTTAGGGCCAACATGGCGGCGGTGCTGCTTTGGCTCGCTCTACCGCAGCGCCTCTAGCGTCTGTTTCCAAAAATGAATACGGCTCTTTCCTTCCACACTCTTTGGTTGGGTAGCGGACAGTCTCGCCGCCCCTCCCTTCCTCTCACGGAAAGGAGGGGATGCTCCGAGGCTGGCTAGCGAGACTATAGTGGATGAATTAACATGTGATTCAACTTGAGCCAGAGCGTTGAACCTAAACATATTTTGAACGCAACGTACACCTGCTGGCCAATCAGAAACGACCGCGTTATTTGATTGGCTTAACCTGGCTAAGAGATGCTGCATAAAGGTGAGAACCTGATCAGAGTTGGGTCAGTGTGCAGCCGTTACAAGCAACACATCACCATGACTTCCCGCAGAGGTAAACGCGACCGAAATGGAGAGCTGAAGACCCCGCAGCCGCAGCAGAGATATCTGCTCATCAAAATGCCAGAATCATGGAACACCATCCCCATTGACCCTGCTCCACAGCCGGGATACCCGGCCGACAGTGTGGCGGTATATGAAGACACCGGTGGCATCCTCGTTTATGCAGGTTTGTAGGCTACGTGGATTGTCGTTACATTAACGTACGTTCCTGATATCTTTTTAACTGGTAACTACTAGTAACTTAACTGTATCTGATTTCTTCCCAACCAGGGTACATCAGCAGACCTGCCCCTGAAGTTGCTCTGCCAACGGTCGTGCCGTTCAGGACCATTGAGTTCAGGACACCGACAGCCTGTCGGCCGGCTGCCTACCTCCCAACGCCGCCCAAAGCCGAGCGACTCGGCAAGAAACTCCAGAGGCTTAAGGTAGGCTACGTTAACGTTACTGTTTGAGATGCCGTCATGCCGACTGACTTGCACTATATTGTAATGGAGCTCCCATTATGCATTTCACACGTGTGTACCGGTACATTAAAGTGAGTAACAATACATATATTTCTTGTTGTAGGAGAATATTGCTGAACAGGAGGCTGCAGCAGCAGGTGCAGGCAGAGCGGGGCTGGCCGCCCAGGCACGGCTCTGTCCTCGCCGTCTGTTTGAGACGCCCCCCGCCTCTCCTTGTGGTAGCACACACCCTGAAGTACCCCAGCCTCCAACAACTCCAGTCAGCCAGGCACCTCCACCAGCAGCAGCACCCACCCCCCCTGTCCGCCTGAGCCAGGCACCTCCAGCCACCCCTGTCCGCCTGCCTCCAGCACCCACCCCCCCTGTCCACCTGCCTCCAGCACCCACCCCCCCTGTCCACCTGCCTCCAGCACCCACCCCCCCTGTCCACCTGCCTCCAGCACCCACCCCCCCTGTCCACCTGCCTCCAGCACCCACCCCCCCTGTCCACCTGACTCCAGCACCCACCCCCCCTGTCCGCCTGAGCCAGGCACCTCCAGCCACCCCTGTCCGCCTGCCTCCAGCACCCACCCCCCCTGTCCGCCTGAGCCAGGCACCTCCAGCCACCCCTGTCCGCCTGCCTCCAGCACCCACCCCCCCTGTCCGCCTGAGCCAGGCACCTCCACCCACCAGTCCTGTCAACGAGGAGGAGAGTGTCATGGGCGCATTGCAGGCACTTTTTGAGGAGTGTTTCCCTGGCCCTTCCCTACATGACATTTCCTTTACTTCCCTGGACCTTGACTCTTCCCTAAAGGACATTTCTTACCTGGACCCCTCCCCTCAGCACATTCCCTTTAGTTACCTGGACCCTGACGCTTCCCTAAAGGACATTTCTTACCTGGACCCCTCCCCTCAGCACATTCCCTTTAGTTACCTGGACCTTGACTCTTCCATAAAGGACATTTCTTACCTGGACCCCTCCCCTCAGCACATTCCCTTTAGTTACCTGGACCTTGACTCTTCCCTAAAGGACATTTCTTACCTGGACCCCTCCCCTCAGCACATTCCCTTTAGTTACCTGGACCCTGACGCTTCCCTAAAGGACATTTCTTACCTGGACCCCTCCCCTCAGCACATTCCCTTTAGTTACCTGGACCTTGACTCTTCCCTAAAGGACATTTCTTACCTGGACCCCTCCCCTCAGCACATTCCCTTTAGTTACCTGGACCTTGACTCTTCCCTAAAGGACATTTCTTACCTGGACCCCTCCCCTCAGCACATTCCCTTTACTTACCTGGACCTTGACTCTTCCCTAAAGGACATTTCTTACCTGGACCCCTCCCCTCAGCACATTCCCTTTAGTTACCTGGCCCCCGACTCTTCCCTAAAGGACATTTCTTACCTGGACCCCTCCCCTCAGCACATTCCCTTTACTTACCTGGACCTTGACTCTTCCCTTGTACTTGATTTTTTTTTTTAAATCAAGTTACCCCCCCCCCCCCCCCCCCCCCCCATTTCTCCTGTTGTAAATAGACTAATAAATGTTTGTGGACAAATGTATAATCTTTCGATTTTGCTTCTTACTTTATATTCTAAATGGTTAAGTACAGAATGTGCATTTGTTGTGACAAGTTGCCCTGTCACAGGCTAAGTTGTCACATATTCTTCAAATGCAGAAACAGGATGTGGATTTGGAAAATAAGAGATTTTCAATCCAAGTTTTCATTATTATTATTATTATTATTATTATTATTATTATTATACACAGTGCTTTTCTAGTGTTGCAATGAGGTGGTATTTGAAGTTTAGTTGATCACAACAATTTTGTGTTTATTGTTTTTGGAATGAAAAAAAAATGAATTGCTACAAAGAGAGACACAATTAAGTTTTACAAAATATTAGTTTGACTTTCATGACAGCAGTCACATTGTGCGAGGGATTAATGCTTCAATTCAATTCAACTGTTGCACCTATACTGTAAAAACCTGACCAGTAAATAGATGTATCATAGTAAACAGGTTGGACTCATTCCAGAGTGGTAAATACCCTGAACAGCATATTTACTGATTTTGTTCATAGGTTTGTATATAGTAAATACAGTGTCTTAACTGTAGACTGTTTTAACACTAGAAAGACCACAGCTGCCATTTTGACCTTTTTGAAATTTATATGTGTAATAACTTTGGTTGGGAAAAAAAATACAATGCTGCTGGTAGCTGACTTTCCCTAAAAGTGTTGGTATTGTCATTTAAGATTTGTATATGAATTACACAAAAGGCAAAGAAAATATCCCATAGGCTAGGCGATCATTTTGACCTCACTGAATTCCCCAGGGTTCTAGTCCTATTTTTTAGTCTATAATCTTACATTTGGATCTTTTGTCTTTCTAAAATATATCTTAACACAATAAATGCATTCATCTCTCAATTGGGTATTTATCATGAGAGATGATAGAGTTTGGAACCTAGTGGTTAAAGAAATGACCACTTACGGTCATTCTAGTAGTTATGGAATTGTGATCCTTCTGGTGTTAAACTCCACAACATAAAGATTCTAAATTGCTCCTATAGATCACTTCCTGTTGCACTGTTTGCTACTGTAATACAATACCTGACAGAGCATGAGTTGAGTTCCA
The DNA here is from genome assembly GCF_964638095.1 of Poromitra crassiceps. Classification (NCBI taxonomy): domain Eukaryota; kingdom Metazoa; phylum Chordata; class Actinopteri; order Beryciformes; family Melamphaidae; genus Poromitra; species Poromitra crassiceps. Next base: position 24,759,712 of record NC_139647.1, read on the forward strand.
AACTGTTCCCTGACAACACAATTCCATGAAAAGCGGCTATAGCAAGGAACAAAGGTGTGAATGAAAACAGAACCAAATCATTATTTTATTCTGTTCTCTTGAACACCTGAAGATAAACGACATCTTCACAAGTCAGTTCCTGTGTGAGTAGAGAGAAAACTGAGTTCACCATTTTAACATTAGAATGAGTAGAAGTAGAAAAGAAAACATATCAGGGGGTGGCATGTTAATGAAGCAATTTGTTTATTAAAACAACAAAAATGACATGAGCATTGAGGATGTGATAACTTCTACATAACAGTCACATATGAAACTAAGAGCAGGTAATAGAGAGCACTTCTCCCTTTTCTCACTTGTTTTAAGCAGATGAAGCCGGGGTTTATTTAGTGCTGCAATATAGGCCGCATCGACCCAATCAACAGCGTAGCCCCGTGAACACAATTTAGACTTCATGACGGCAGATTTATGTGTGTGGTGGCACAGATCCGTCTCAATCTATAAAATTAACTTTTTGGTAGGCCTCGTTTAAGAGAGGTAGGTTGTGCGCTAGTGGCCAACAACAAAGTATTTCTGTCTGTCTCCTTACAATACAGGGTTGTAGACAAGCCTCCGTTCTTCACCATGAACCACATGTCAAAAAAATGCACCTTTTCATTACTGGATTCACAGGTAAAGTGCAGATTAGTTTTAAAACTGTTGAGTGCAATCACAAAATCAGTAAGGTCATGGGGGTACCTTGAAACACGCAGAAAATGTCGTCAATATATATATATATATATATTAAGATATATTATATATCTACAATAATATGAATATGAATATAATAACATATTAAGAAGTCTCGGTGCAAAAGTGTTTTTGCTGTGGTTGAAGACAAAATTGTGCTAAAAAAAAAACATATAGATTTGCATAATTTGGGGCACAGATGGATCCCATGCTAGCTCCAGATGTCTGTAGATAGAAGTCATTATTAAAACTGAAGAAATTGTATTTCATGACAAAACCCGCTAGATCAACAATAAAGTGGTTAGGAGGATTAACTGTATGGTCCCGTGCCTCTAGAGAAAATTGCAGAGCTTCCAAGCCTTCATCATGGGGAATATTTGTATAGAGGCTTGTGACATCTAATGTCACAAGAAAGATATCATTAGGGAGGTTGGCCAAACAGGAGATTTTATTAATAAAATCGGTAGAATCCTTGACATAAGCAGGCAATGTATTGTACAAAGGGTTTAATAAAATAGTCGACAAATTCAGATAAGGGAGCTAATAAAGAATTAATTTGAGCTACAATCGGACGACCAGGGGGATTAGAAAGTGACTTGTGCACTTTTGGGAGTGTATAAAAAACAGGTGTAATAGGATGGAGGCATTACAAAAAGTCGAATTCAGCTCTGGAGATAAAAGCATTTTCTCTGGCACCCTCCAAAAAGGTGTGTATCTCGTGCTGAAAACAATTAATAGGATCCGAGGGAAGAGGCTGATAAAAATTCACATTAGAAAGATGGGACAAGATTTCTGTCTTATATTTCTCAGCATCCTGTATCACAATTGCTCCACCTTTATCAGCAGGTTTAATGACTACATCTTTTTCATTGATCAATTCAACCAAAGGTATTTTTTCACCAATGGAAAGATTATGTGAGGTCCTGACTGGTTGCTCACACAATTTCATTATATCATGTTCCACAATCCTACAAAAAGTGTTGGTTACTAGAGGGTTAAAAGTGCTTTTTGGTTTAAAAGAGGTGGAAGGAGCAAGAGAAACAGGAGTGTGTGCAAAAAAATGTCTCAATTTAATTTTCCTGAAACATTTAAACAAGTCCACTTTCGAGCTGAATAAATTGGTTCCACTAGTTGCTTATATGCTTATAAAAATAGTTTTACTTGGTCAAACCAAACGGTTCAGCTATATTTAGAATCGGGAGAGAACACATAACATTTCACTCCGATCAAAAAAACAACAAAAAACAGAAAAAATATTTTCTTTAAATCCGCAATTTTTTTAAAACTTTTTGGTCCGAGTGTAATGTTATGTGGTCTCTTCTGTTTCTAAATATATCCAAACTGTTTGGTTTGACGAAGTAAAACTATTTTTATAAGCATTTTATGAAAATGAATGGCGGATGAACATCTCTGGTACAGTGCTGAAGCAGGAAGTGACGTTCCACTTTGGCTCTCTATAGGACAAATCAGCGTGACGTCACTTGACACCCAGAAATGCGGAACCCCGCGGCGGATAATAGTATGAGTTGTGCCAAACAAACATTAATATCTCAAAAGCTATACATCACATCACTTATATTTTGACATTCTGAGAGCAGAAGTAGTTCAAGAGTTTGATGTATAATATATGCATGTCGTGTTAAAGTTGTGTGAACTGTCGCAGTTTTTCCAATGTAAACAGAGTTAACTGGCTAGAGTCAGACACTCACGTCTCACACCACTTGGGCTCCATAGGGTTCCATTGCCGTTGCCACCCAGTGACGTGGTTTGTTTACCAAAATGCTGCTCGGCTGATCCCTCGTATATGCTTATTATACCACACCTAAGGGTCGTGCTTCCACACCCTTAGTATGGTATAATAAGAATATATCACGGTCTGAAGTGATCTATTGCTTGGTTACCAAGTATGGAAATATGAAAATTATTATTATTGTTATTGCTATTATTATTATAATATCATTATTATATTTAAATGTCTTAAATCTGAGGAAAAAAAGAACAATCCTGAGCCTGATCCAGTTGCACCTGAGCCAGAGGGGCTCAGGTCCAACTGGCTCAGGCTACTTACTTACAGACTACTCAGATCCTGTTGCTTTGTTTAAAAAAGGACAGTTTGTCAAAGTGAAAGATCATGTAAACTTTGATCAGGAGTGTCTGTGAGAAGCCTACCCACCTTGACCTTCCTGTTAGTCACATGGTGTGCTCGGCAAACTCCTCCCCTGCAGTGAAGCCCAGCTCATAGTTCCTGAAGGTGCTCAGTGTTTTGAGGTCAAACATGTCTCCGTCTTGGACAACCACTTTGGTCTGAGACAGGGAGATGGATCAATCTGTATATAGGGCCAGGACAGGGAAAGCTGCTTATGTCAGGGTTTGAAATCAGAGTGCATCGTATATGTGTCAATTGTATTTTAACAGGAATCCATTACAGTGCAGTTTTCTTTTTAAATATATATTTCCACTGACTTGCGTGTGTTAGACTTGGTATAAACTTGATTTCAGTCTGGGAGATAGGCTCTACATGTATATCTGAATACTCCATCATCCAAGAAGATTATGGTATTTGCTATCATGGCTATTACATCAGCTTTACTTCTGTGTTGAAACTTAAAACTTAAACTTAAAACTGATAGCATAAATGTTTGCATTTTCCTCTTCAATGTAGACTACTGAAAGTAAAACTATTTTCCATGAATTATTGAACAACCGTTAGGACTTAACTGAAAGAGCATGAAATTGGATGATTGCATTGCTGTTGCACATCACCTTATAACAATACATTATCTACCTCTTTCTTTCTTTGTTTCCCATTTTCTCCCCAATTATACTTGGCCAATTGATCCCCATGCTGCCCTATTGGCTGCCCCGGTGGTGGTACTGGTATTCTCTGAAACTAGAACTTACACCTCAGGCATCCATTGGTGCCAACCATGTCATGATAGCTTGTCTAGAAGGGGGCTCAAAAACGCTCCCAAAGTGAGGCACAATTTCAGCAAGGGAAAAACTGGCATGACCATTTTCAAAAGGGTCCCTCGACGTCTGACCTCGAGCTGCCCTGCAACTCGCATACGCTGCCCTATTGGCGTGCGTTGCTCACCAAATGGTATTGCTCTTAAGTTTACATGCGTGCAGGTGTATGTGTGTGTGTGTGCCCCTTAAGTTTGTACATTGTGCCTATGACATCAACAGTGATGTCATAAGACGATTTTCTCTTATGACATCATCAGTCTTATGACATCACTGATGACATCATCAGTGGAACAAAAATTGAAACAGTCGACAAACAAAAATTGCCCACTTGCTCCCTTTTATAATATATAGATGAATGATGAGTTTACAATAATATAATTAACCCCCCCCCCCCCCCCCCCCCTTTTAATGGTGTCATACTGCAACCTGACGCTGAGCCCATGTGAGAGGCTCGCTTCCTATGGTAAAGCCCAGTTACCCTGCTGGCATTTCAGAGAATAGTACTGCTACAGCATTTAGCCTCTCCACATACAAAATAATGTTGTTCTAACCAAACTCAACAAAGATGTTTTACAGTCAGTGCATCCACCCATTTCATTACAGTCAAATCTGGAGTAGCACCATTTTAAACAAAACAGTTACAGGAGCAAAAGCTTCTGCACACCTAAATGACAGGTGCGTCGGAGGAGGGAAAAGAAAATAACTCCCGCACACCGTCTCCAAATGCAAAAAGTTTATTTAGCAGAAAAGAATAACGGTTCGGTCCTAAGATCTTCATCAGTTTCTGAATCTGAAGAAGGGAGTTATTTTCTTTTGAAACAAAACAGTAACAACAGTAGAACATGTTCAGTACAAATATATGAATGAAAACTGAATACAACTGCTGCATGTAATATGTAATGTGAGTAATTGACACATGCCACAGATGTTGGGGCTGTTACGCACAAACCAATTACAATGTCTAAACGTTTACCTTTGCTGCTCCATTTATTGCTCAGGCATATTTCCAGTTTCCTTCATCCAGGTAAAACATCATCACACAGGTGGGCAGCCAAACCAAACTTGAGTTCCATTGCAGGTAACTGCCTTCCACCTGGTGGTACAAAAAGTTTATTACAACCAAAAATGAACACCAGAGCAAACAAATTGATAAATGGCTAATACACATCACTGTAAACTCCATGTAATGAAAGAAAGAAAAAAAAAAGGCAAACTCTAAAACCAAAACACAATAAAGTGTAATTGTGAAATTTAATGATCAATTAAACATTAGATGAAGAGATTATTCAAATATGCAGCCACAGATTCTTCATGTCACATTCTTCATGTCATAGGTAATGCTTGGCATGAACACACACACCTTCTCACACGCGCGCGCGCACACACACACACACACACACACACACACACACACACACACACACACACACAGTTTGTATGTACAGTATATGCATGAATAAACATTGGCAATTGCTGAACAACATCAAACCAGAAAGAGGCTAATTTCCTCAACTTAAGTATGTCCAAATTTAGACACACACTTACCCAACTTACTTATAGTTTTTACTATAGCTTTGTATCAAACCTCACTGGCATAAAGATCTGTATGCACGCACGCACGCACGCACCCAACACACACACACACCCACACACACACACACACACACTCCATGCTGAATTTCAGCCACTTAGGGCGAAAACTGTGGCTGCTAAAGGGTGGTGAACTTTTTGTGGACCGACCGACCAACCAACTGACCGTGACTTATACATTAGGCCCGCCCCCTTTTAGGGAGAAAACACAAGCCTCTCCCCGGTGACTTCAATGTAAAATAGCTCTACCCCAAAAAATTATAGAAAAATAACAGAATCAATCTCGTTTATTAATGACCCCAAAACACCATGACATGATGACATGCTGACATGACATGACAATATATTACAACTCGTCTGTCCATAGAATGAGCAAGATACATCAGAAATATGACTTTGACCCATCTAAAATCATGTGACTCATGTCACATATTTACATTACAGCCCCGAGCCAAGTAGCCTACGACGACGCTGGGTTCCACTACAACAGCATTTCATGTAGGAAGGCTAAATTAGCAACAGGCGGACACCAGAACTAGGTCAGAGACGGGTCATGAGTCACATGATTTTAGATGGGTCAAAGTCATATTTATTTATTAATACACTGTGTGGCCGGCCGAGTTGTAATATATTGTCATGTCATGGTGTCTTTGTGTCATTAATAAACCAGATTGATTCTGTTATTTTTCGGCAGCTGGGCGGGAACATGTGCTGCCAGCCGCCGCCTACAAAATGACGTATTGCCGATCTGGTGTATAGAGACACTGCATGAAATAGGTCACGCCCATCACGGGGGAAATCGCTCCGTTCACTCCCATAGACCAGCGTCATTTTCCTTTAATTAAACATAGCTAAAAGCTGTTGTGTGGTGGGCTGCACACACAACAAATGTAAAAGATCGCCAGTTTTTTTTGTACTGAGCAAAACAAGAAAGCCATTGAGAATTGGCGAGAAGAAAAACTTGTCAAGGAAGTAAGTTGGAGTGTTCATCTTCCGTATATACGATCTTTTGGTGCAACACGCGACATAGATGCCAGGATTGGAGGGGGGGTTTCTGTTTTCCCCCGTTTTGGGCGTGGTTTCTGAATGATGACGCGCTCCGCAGTGTCTCTATAGAGCTGTTACTGATTTCATGCATTTCCCAGAATGCCATTCAACAAACTGGGAGAAAGAACATGAGACATGTGAACTTCTTGATCCTGTACATGTAGGTGGAGAAAGCAATAGAGAGCCAAAGTGAATGTCACTTCCTGCTTCAGCATGTGTACCAAGGGATTTCATCTGCCATTTTATTTTCCATTGAGTTTTAATAAAATGCTTATAAAAATAGTTTTACTTGGTCAAACCAAGCGATTCAGCTATATTAAGAATCCGGAGAGACCATAGAACATTTCACTCGGACCAAAAAAACAACAACATAAAAAAAAAAGAAATCTTTAAATCCGCATTTTTTTTTTTAACGTTTTGGTCTGAGTGAAATGTTCTGTGGTCTCTCCTGTTTCTAAATATAGCTGAACACCATTTGGTTTGAACCAGTAAAAGTATTGTAGCGTATCGCTGATACGCCAAAGAACGGAGAGTTGTAGTTGGTACAGGGTCTTTATTCACAGGCTTCGTTAGCTCCTAGCAGCTAGCTTCACACAGCTAGCTCTACACATAACAACCGGTCTGCTCGCCCGCATGGCACTGACTCGCTTCCACCCCGGCCGCTGGTCACATATATCCCCTTCCCCCTAGGAACACACCCACACACATCAGTTCCTAGCTGCGATCCAGACACTTAGGTTGCACATCACATTACAGGTAATACTTGGATTACCTGAACACGTTACATACTCCTCACCCAACAATAAGGTTAACGCCCACGTTAACACCCACAACCCACACATATCCCCCTGTACCAAAACACACCAACACAACATTTTTCCCATCACCACATCAAATTACAATTCCCCAACAACCAGTCTTTTCTTTTCAGCACCCCCGTCATAATGTCCAGTTTTTCATTAGGTACTCCGTAATGTCTAGTTTTCCATTAGGTACCCCCATAATGTCTAGTTTCCCATTAGGCACTCCATAATGTCTAGTTTTCCTTATTTCCTTCTCTTTCACACATTCATTTAAATTCAACACAATATAATTTCAGTTCGACAACAACCCCAACATTTACATCATTCTTTTTCCATTACCTTCATTTAAACCTTTTTTCTTACTCACATTATCCCACTTCAACCACTATTTCCATCCCCCCTTTTAAAGCTTCTGTCCCATCTGAAGCACATTACAGTCAACACATGCACTGCAGTGTAAGTCAGCACGGTCCCCCCTCTGTGCCCCACAGTCCTCACACGCATCGCAGTATCTTCGCACATCCTCCTTTTGTTTGCCCCAGTAGAAATGTCCACGGATGCGGGTGAGTGTCTCTTCGGGCCCAAAATGACTGGAACCAGGGCCCTTGTGTGCCCCCTTAAGCGCCAACTCTCGCAGGTAACCGGGTACAACCGCCTGCCTCCCTTTTACCCCGTGTTTTGTTCTCTCCAACAGCCCGTCTTCATCTAGCCGCAGGTCGGAAAACATGTTCCACAGTCCTTTCGTGGCACCGGAAAACATGTGAGTCTCCTTCACAGGGGGCCGGCGTCCGGCCGCCACCCACGCAAGCACCGGACCGATCTCCGCGTCCTCCGCCTGCCTGCGTTTCCACTCACTCACATCGACATCCTTGATGGTCGCTCTGTCGTCCTCCAGATCCACATCTGGACAGTCCTCCTCGTCTTCCTCCACCTCGGCTTTCCGCACAGCAACCGTGGGGGGCGCAGTGCAGTTTCTGGCTAAGTGCCCAGGCGAACGGCAAGTCCAGCAGAGTCTCACCTGTCCGCCGCCTGCACGTCTCTCTTCTCCCGCTGCCCTCCGGTCCCCGACAGCCTTTTGACACTCTCTAGCCAGGTGTCCACTCTCGCCGCATGCCCAGCAGGCTCCCTGCTGACCATGTCGTTGTCCCGCATACCCGGTCCGTCTCCCGGGACCGCTTCTGCACCACCTCGCCACGTGGCCCGGCTCTCCACATGTCCAACACAGTCTCTTTTGCGGCTCCGCGTGGGGCCCGTGCTCAACTGTGACGCGGTATACAGTGATGTTATTGACGTTTGGTTGCTCCCCTGGAGCGGTGGGAGGGTGACCCATCTGGACTACCGGCCCCCCTGCAAACGTCAGTGTGCTCTTCCCTAGGTCTACTGTGCATTGGTTTAGCGTCAAGTAGTCCTCCCCCAAGATACAGGGCCCCGCCATCTCTACTACCCATACCGGAAAGTTCACTGTCTGTCCCCCCACAGTTATCATCACGGACCCCCTTCCCCTCATCGGCATCAACTCACCGGATACTGTCCTCAGCAGCTGGTCCGCTGGCTGCTCCAGAAGCGCTCCCTCTGGCATCATGTTGTAGTTCACCAGCGTTGCCGTACACCCCGTGTCCACCAGGGCGACACAGGGCTTCCCTTGCAGGCGGACCTGAACATGGCAGCCGTTCATCGTGTGCGGCCCGTTCTGCATGTTGACAGCGCCGGCGATGTCGTCTGCTTCGGGGGAAGGCGACGCCCCCCCTCCCCGTCTGTACCGCTGGGCCCCCTCCAACGGTGACGTGGCCATAGGGAATATGACGTAGGGGGCCCGTCTCGCCCCTCTTAGACGGGCCCCGCGCCGTTTCCCTGGTTCCACGCTCCTCCGCGGCACTCTCTGGCCCGATGCCCGGGGCGTCCACAGGTCCAGCAGCGCATGGCCCCGGGCCCCCTGGCCCCGGTATTGTCTCGTGGGGTGGGCTGCAGGGTCGCGCTTCGGAGCAGTTGTTCTGTTAACTGGCGCACCGACTCAGATAGCTCTTTCACCATGTTGCCTTGCTCTTTCACCATGTTGCCTTGCTCTGCCAAGGCCGTCTTCCACGCTGGCTCTTCTTGTAGCTGGCTCTCCGCTGCCATTCTCACCACTGGGGCGGCCTCCATTATGCCGCTGCTCTTATCCCAGCCTTCTACTGTCTCTATCTCCAGCGCCAACTCCAGCGCTGCTCCCAGTGTTTTTGGATGTCCCAGCGTTACCTTCTGGCTTAGACCCCGTGGCTCGATGGCCTGGACAAAGTAGCTTAGGGCTAACCCATCCAGCGCCTCCGTCGGTAGCTGGCTGTATGCGCGCCGGCTGAGAGTCTCAATGTCTGTTGCCAGTGCACGCAGCGACTCACCCTGCCGTCTGCGTCTGTTACACAGTTCCGCGGCTACGATGGCCTGCTCTTCACATCGTCCGAAGCGTCTCCGCAGGGCCCCCATCACCACATCCAAGTCCTTTGTATCCGCTATTGCCGACACGCACGCCGTAGCCTCGCCCTCGAGGGACATCACGAGATGGCTGGCTCTCTCCCTTCTCGTCCAGCCATTCCATTCTGCAGCCTCCTCAAACTGCTTGCAGTATGCCTCCCACTCGCCTTTACCGTTGTATTTCGGGACGAGCACGTCCTTCCTGGTTCTGCGGGCGCCATCCCCCGCCGTCGCGTGCCGTGCTTCAGCCTCTTTGAGCCGCGGGGTAGCTTCCGTGGCTACGGGGATATCGCCGTTTAGTTCGGATTTTATCATCACAAACCCCAGGCTTGCTGCTGCTATCCCCGCCTGGATCTCTGTGGTAGCGGCCGCGTCTACCCCGTCTTCTTTCTCCTCGGGTGCTTGGTAGTCCGCCCCGGCTCTTTCTCTTCCCGCCTCCCGTTTGAGTCTTTGCTTCTCTCTCTTCAGGAACTTGTTAACCATCTTGCCGATTCTGGAGGTAATTCACCGTTTTAAACTTCTGACGCCAATGTAGCGTATCGCTGATACGCCAAAGAACGGAGAGTTGTAGTTGGTACAGGGTCTTTATTCACAGGCTTCGTTAGCTCCTAGCAGCTAGCTTCACACAGCTAGCTCTACACATAACAACCGGTCTGCTCGCCCGCATGGCACTGACTCGCTTCCGCCCCGGCCGCTGGTCACATATATCCCCTTCCCCCTAGGAACACACCCACACACATCAGTTCCTAGCTGCGATCCAGACACTTAGGTTGCACATCACATTACAGGTAATACTTGGATTACCTGAACACGTTACAGTATTTTTATCAGCATTTTATGAAATCTCTAAGGGAAAATAAATGGCGGTTGAAAATTTCTGGTACGCATGCTGAACCAGGAAGTCACGTTCACTTTGGCGTATTGCAGTTATTTCACAGAAAACATATTTCAAATTGTGTGTGTGTGTGTGTGTGTGTGCAGTTATTTCACACAAAACATAATGTATTTCAAATTGTGTGTGTGAGGCAGTTTACATACAGAGGATACTTCAGGTGCTCGTCAGCCTTGCTGTGTGTGTATGACTGCTACTACAACACAGGAACAACTGACAAAAGCACAACATTAAATGACCCCACAGGGTTTATGCTTCATTATAAATACAACTGAACGAGGGCTCCAGACTCACCTTTGCCCCCACAGCCATGGAACCATCCCAAGATACAATTTGAACTGTCCCCAAAGTTCATGTAAACAGCCCCAAAATGTTGTATTTCTTCCCTTGGTTTTGGCCTCTACCAGGTCCATTTGTCTGTGTGGCACCAGTACAGAACTCGGGCAGGTCACAGGAGTTACTGGACTCTAAACACGGGGTACCAGCTGGGTTGGGCAGTAAAGGCAAAAACATGTTGTCTACAACAGACTCTGGGCTTATGTAAAACATTGTACAATAGGGCTGGTTTAAAAAAATCGATATATATCGATATTGAATCGATATTCATGTGAAGGAACAAGTATCGATATATAAATCCCGTATCGATCTTTTTTTTAACCCATTAGTCTCGCATGGTTTAGTTCTTAGCGCAACGTGATCGCAGTCAGATCTCGTGAGGTCTCATTGTGCTTTTCAGACCATGCTTCAGACTGAAAAAACAAAGATGGGGGAGGCTGCTCTACTCAAGGTGCCGCGCCACATCTCAAAGCAGCAACAAGCCTCGCTGGAGAAAGCATTGCGAGCGTGCGAGCTTCCATCCACTTCTCCACGTGCACAGAAAATAACATCGGCTCTGGCACGTTTTATTTGCAAAGATCTGCGGCCGTACAGCGTTGTAGAAAATGTTGGCTTCCGAAGCCTCGTTAAGTCACTTGAACCACGCTACGTACCATCACGCAAACAACTGAGTGAAGTGGCAATCCCAAAGCTGTATGAAGAGGTGAAAAAGAACGTCTCAACTTCACTGAAGTCAGCAGAGAGAGCTTGCGACAGCTGGACATCCAGAGCTACAGATTCGTACCTGACAATTACTTCTCTGCCCTTCTTGTCCGATCGGGCCCGTGATGACACCTTCTCCAGGCTGACCACTGTCTTGACTGAAGCTGCTCGTCTGGAGCAAGTGGAGGCATCTAATGTAAGTTATAGAAATAACAGTGTTCCTGCACACTACAGTATTTGTATTATGATGGTTTATTTATTATCCTGATCATGAATATTTATTTTATCATTCAACAGCAACAAGCTGATGGAGCTGCTGTGCTGTACAGCAGGAAGACGACTCCCTTGGTCCTATAATTTGTAAATAATTTTTTATTTACATTTTTTATTATCATTATTTACACTGGTTTCCTGCCAGTGATTTGAGTTGTTGTTTACACACTGAGCAAGGGTCACTGCCACACACTGGTAATAAGTTAAAACCAGGTTGAGAATGTGCATTGTGCATGCACCATGAGGCAGATGTACAGACCTCAAATCTGTTTGCACTATAATGTTTGTGAACTGGAAATGTTCATGAGCTGTATTTAATTAAATTTTATTTTATTTACAAAGCATTTATACTTTATGAAACACTGTTTACAACATGCTGCTGTTCAATGATTCTGTTGTATAGTGGAAATCTAAATTTGTTTGGCTTCTCACAGAAGACTGTAAAGAAAGATAAGATGTTGAATCACTATGTTGGTCATGTTTAAATAAAAAAGAATTACATGATGTAACTGCTTGCTTTAATTCTTAATGTAAATATTAATATTTTTTAATAATGCACCAGGTTAGAGGGTTCCTTGTACAATTTACAGCATTAGTTCTTTCGTATCGAATCGTATCGGAAATCGTATCGACTTGGGACCTTGTGTATCGGAATCGTATCAGGAAATCAGTGGCGATACCCAGCCCTATTGTACTAATAATATATACTATAATATACTATAATAATATTGAAATCTCACACCATGGGGTCCAATCTGCTTATTGTGAGAAAGGCACGAAAAGCCTGATTTCCCTTCAAATCAAAGTCTGAGCGGAAACATCATTAAGAACGCGATGAACGGCTTCAAAGCATTTCATTCTCTTTAGCAAATATTCCTTTTCAAAGAGAGGAGACACATCTGAGCTGCTTCAGAAGCATTTCCAAACATGTAGTTAAAGAAATCACTATTCACAAAATGTGTTATGTTTGGTTTGAACTTACTGTTCATGAGTTCAAAAGGTTCCTTGGTCTTCTTCAGAGACGGGGTGAATTTGAGGAGACCCTTCTGGATGCTGGTGAGGTGGCAGTTATCCACAGGATGCATCAGCTCCAGAGCCCCCTGTGAAGAGTTCAGGGAAACACAGAAAGGGATGGAGGCATAAGTGCAGGAGGGCAGTGGCGTGCCTGACCAAGTTGGTGCCCTAGGCAAGATTTTTGCTGGTGCCCCCCCCCCCCATCCCCCAAAGAAAATATAATAAAAATGATATCGCAGCTAATTCCACCACTGCAGTGCAGGCTCAGAATCGCCCTTCCCCAGTGGCGCTGGAATTACTTTTAGGTAGGGGATGCTTGCGGGCAGCACCGACATATGCCCGCAAGGGCATATAATATATAGCCATGTGCTTGCGCGATGACATCATGTATTGGCGATGTCAAAGGGTGGCGATTGACGATCTGACTGAGGTCAAGATCGCGCAACTCTAGTAGGCTATCATCTCTCTTGTTGCATTTTTAAACTGGCAGATGGGGGATTCAACTTTTAGTTGTTTACTCACCTAAATTGGCTCTCTTCCAAATAATCCAGCCATGTAACTAACGCTACGTCCATTCATGAAAATAATGATGGGACATTAATGGTTTGTAAAGTGCCACCACGCGCCCACTCACATACCAGCTAGATGATCTGGATCATGAGCTGCCAGAGTTAAACAGCACCCGCTTTTGTGCGAATGCGGATCCTACACCGGCGACCGAGATGAATAAGATACGGACTCGCGGGAGTGCGCGTAGGCCGGCTAATTGTTGTTTAACATGCAGGCCAACCGGCTAGGAGCAGGTTATAATACGGATTCCACTGCATGTTAAGAAGTGGCTTTGGTTTGGTTTCCCCTGTCGTTGGAATGTATTGTCCTCATTTAGGCATGGGTCGATTTCCGGTTTTACCGGTTCGGTTCGGTGTACGAGCCCAAACCGGTTTGATCACGTGCAAACCGAAAAAACCTATTTTTTTTATTATTTTTTTTGCCAGTCCATTCTGATTGCACTATTGTTCGTATTAGCCTCTTCTCAAGTTGCACTAGTATGCAAAAGTCTTATTTTGTTTATTATGTCGATGTTTGAAGAAAATGAATAGTTATGAGAAATAAATACAGGGTGTGTTTGTTACACAGGTGTCCTGCTTCTTTTTATTCAGTATCATTGCTGGTTGACAATACCAGCGAGGTGTATTATCGCTATCAGGTGGACTGAAGTTGCACTACAGACAGTTATGGGCCACACTCGGGAGCCCTGCTTAAAAAAATAATAATAATAACTAGAATGTTTACATTTCCTACCGAAAATGTAATTGTGCTTGCGTCCTCGCCATGCACCGCCTGGCTTGCAAGGTCCCTGCCCATGCAATTAGGGGGACTAAGTAGTTATGGGGGTGCCTATGTGAGTAAAAGGACTTTGGAGTAGAAGTACTTGGTAGGTGGGGAAGTCAGACTGGTTGTAGCCTACTACAGAGACACAAAAGGGGAAAGTCGGCTCAATCTCTGCAATCTAAAACTACATTACCTGCAAACTACAGCCTCAATAATTACCCTGTATTCTAAATGTCTCCAACTGTCTCAAGGAAAATAGGACATGATAACCTCTAGAGAAGTACTATTCCTTGTAGTGTCATTCGTGTTTATGGTTGCGACAACAACTGACTACATGGATTGTACATGGTCAAATGTTTGTCATATTTCATGTGGCAGCCTATAAATAGGCAACATTAGATAGAGTGGTTGAATGCCTGTCGTAACAAACACAAAGTCAGAAATGAGCATTACAGACCTATTTGTTGTTGTTCTAATTTTTTGTTAATGTGGTGAGTAGTTGCCCCTGGACATGAGTAGTCAAATGTAGGAAATGTGTTCCAAAGGTATGCACAAGTAATGGAAAGTAATCAATTATATTGCTTCTATATTGTGATTTGGATTCTGTTACCGGTTACGATATTGAACCCAATTGTGGTTCCATGTGTAAAGTAATCCCCGAACCCTGTGAACAGACAAAGTCACATTACAATTGAATTGGTTTCCGGCAGAAAACCCCCAAATGATCAGACATGGCCACAGGACAGGATTACCAGTTCTTTACTGAGAGGTAGCATTTACAAGGGATCCCCCTTGTCAAGGGCAAATTAAGAGAGAGCTTGTAGAGGCTTGAGTCTTGCAGAGGAGCGAGGCTGTGATGCTTTGAAACTGGTGGAGCCTGGGCCGGTGGAGTTCAGGAGTTTGGACTTAACGTCCCCAGATCAAGACTGCTGGCTTGTGAGCTGGAGGTGGATGGATGGAGTCTCTGAGTGTGACAGGAGCATCTATGAAAGGAGAGCAGAGCAGTTTTCACCTGTCCACATGCAGCAGCATGACCGAAGCGTCAGATTAGCTCGCGAATAGCGGCCAAACCACTTGACAAAACCCTTTGCCAAGTCAGAGCATGTCCTCAATGAGCCGCTCATTTTGAGGTATGGCATGTCTATGTCTTGTGAAAGATGTGGGAGTTATTACGCGCCGAACTTTGTGGCAGATATATTCCGGGCCTTGCCCCCCTTAATTTTCCACCCCGAGTCCTACGCCGCCATCCGTGAGTGTTGCCCCCCTTAATTTTCCACCCCGATTCCAACGCCGCCATTCGTGAGTCTCTACGAGTTACGGTTGCGGAGATACGTTGCTGTAGCGCCCCCCATAGGCAAACAATAGCGCCCCCTACACGCCAAATGACACTATCTCTTCTGAAATCAACTCAGAAGTGTCAAGTGTCATACAAGAAGGAAGGCTGGCCATAATGAGAATGAATCCGCACTTCCTGCCGCCCTTCAAAATAAAACAATTTCGAAGGGACAGGCACTGAATGCTGCTATAGCGCCCCCTAAAGGCGAAATGACAAAATACTTCTGATATAGGCTCAGAGTACATCCCTCCACACCTGTACCAAGTTTGGTTAGCATCGGACGATCTTTGTGAAATAGGCCCCACCCACAGAAAGTTGGAAGTCCATTATATGGCAACGGTGCGTTTTTTTCAAAAACTTCCAAATCAGTGTTGTGCAGGACAGTCCCCACATGATGTGTGCGTTGGTTTGGTGAAGATTGGACAAAATTTCAAGGAGAAATGGCAAAAAAACGGTTTTGGACAAAATGCAAAATGGCGGAAAATCTAGTCAGACGCAAATGGGCGTGGCCTAGTTGAGTAGATGCGGGAGGACCCAAGGAATCCAGGGAAAAAAGAATTTTGATGATAAACCCTACGGTTCAAAAGTTATCGAGCAAAAGGTAAGGAGGGCTGTTATAGCGCCACCATATGGTCAATTGGTGCAATTTTTTCGGGGATAGTAAAAGACCCCTCAGTGCACCTCCCCATCAAGTTTCGTAGCTCTAGCTCTTATGGTTTCTGAATTACACCTAATTTACTGCAAGATTTTGCAAGATTTTTCCAAACCCCATGCAAGTCAATGGGGAAAAAAATGGCGCTTAATGGCGAATTGCGGCCAAACCGCTTTCACAAACCCTTAACAAAGTCATAGCATACATGTCCTCAATGAGGCGGTCATTTTGAGGTCTGGCATGTCTATGTGGCGCAAAAATTGAGGGAGTTATTACGCGGCTAACTTTTTGGCAGATAGAATAATAATAAGTATGTGGGATTTCAAGATTGTGCCTTGCTTGTCAGCAAGCACAATAATAATAAGTATGTGGGATTTCAAGATTGTGCCTTGCTTGTCAGCAAGCACAATAATAATGGGGGACTTTGTAATTTGTGCCTTGCTTTCAGCCAAAGTGTCAAGTGTCATACAAGAAGGAAGGCTGGCCATAATGAGAATGAATCTGCACTTCCTGCCGCCCTTCAAAATAAAACCATTTAGAAGGGACAGGCACTGAATGCTGCTATAGCGCCCCCTAAAGGCTAAATGACAAAATACTTCTGATATAGGCTCAGAGTACATCCCTCCACACCTGTACCAAGTTTGGTTAGCATCGGACGATCTTTGTGAAATAGGCCCCACCCACAGAAAGTTGGAAGTGGATTATATCGCAACGGTGCGTTTTTTTTTTAAACTTCCATATCAGTGTTGTGCAGGACAGTCCCCACATGATGTGTGCGTTGGTTTGGTGAAGATTGGACAAACTTTCAAGGAGAAATCGCAAAAAAACTGTTTTGGACAAAATGCAAAATGGCGGAAAATCTAGTCAGACGCAAATGGGCGTGGCCTAGTTGAGTAGATGCGGGAGGACCCAAGGAATCCAGGGAAAAAAGAATTTTGATGATAGACCCTACGGTTCAAAAGTTATGGACCAAAAGGTAAGGAGGGCTGTTATAGCGCCACCATATGGTCAATTGGTGCAATTTTTTCGGGGATAGTAAAAGACCCCTCAGTGCACCTCCCTACCAAGTTTCGTAGCTCTAGCTGTTATGGTTTCTGAATGACAGCTAATTTACTGCAAGATTTTGCAAGATTTTTCCAAACCCCATGCAAGTCAATGGGGAAAAAAATGGCGCTTAATGGCGAATTGCGGCCAAACCGCTTTCACAAACCCTTAACAAAGTCATAGCAACCATGTCCTCAATGAGCCGCTCATTTTGAGGTCTGGCATGTCTATGTGGCGCAAAAACTGTGGGCGGTGTTACGCGGCTAACTTTTTGGCAGATATAAGAATAGGAATAATAACTAGATGGTCTACATTTCCTAACGAAAATGTAATTGTGCTTGCTGTCCCCGCCATGCACCGCCTGGCTTACAAGGTCCCTGCCCATGCAATTAGGGGGACTAATGCTGCCTTCCAGACACCTGGGACGTGGGTGTTTCCCAGTGGAAAAGTCCCAGTCCCCACCTTCAACACAATATTTCTCCTATAGGCTCAGAGTACATCTGTCCACACCTGTGCCAAGTTTGGTTAGCATCGGACAATCTTTGTGAAATAGGCCCCACCCACAGAAGATTGGAAGTGGATTATATCGCAACGGTGCGTTTTTTTCCAAAACTTCCAAATCAGTGTTGTGCAGGACAGTCCCCACATGATGTGTGCTTTGGTTTGGTGAAGATTTGACCAAATTTCAAGGAGGAATCGCA
The DNA here is from genome assembly GCF_964638095.1 of Poromitra crassiceps. Taxonomy (NCBI): domain Eukaryota; kingdom Metazoa; phylum Chordata; class Actinopteri; order Beryciformes; family Melamphaidae; genus Poromitra; species Poromitra crassiceps. The sequence goes on from NC_139647.1 coordinate 24,777,575, forward strand.
AAAAAAACAGTTTTGGACAAAATGCAAAATGGCGGGAAATGTAGATATACGAAAATGGGCGTGGCCTAGATGAGTAGATGCGGAAGGACCCAAGCAATCCAGGGGAAAAAAAAGTTTGATGATAGACCCTACGGTTCAAAAGTTATGAACCAAAACATAAAGAGGGCTGTTATAGCACCACCATCTTGTCAATTGGTGCAATTATTTCGTGGATAGTAAAAGACCCCTCTGTGAACCTCCCTAACAAGTTTCATAGCTGTACCTCATATGGTTTCTGATACAGCTAATTTAAAGTCCCTGGAAACCAAAATCCACAAAAACGTTCTAACTATGTTATTTAGGGTCTTATGTTAGTAACTGTCTGCCTCAGAAATTATTATACATTACTTTCAACCCAAAGCCTTAAAATCAACACTTTTCTACAAGATTCTACAAAGTACTTCCTCATTGAAGAGAGCAGTGCGTGAGGTGCTAAAATGCAGGAGCTTATGACGTCATAAGCTCTATATAACCTTTGTACACGCGCGCAACTCGCCCTACTGTGTGTGTGTGTGTGTGTGTGTGTGTGTGTGAGTAACTTCGCGTCACCAGGCTGTGTCGAGCGCTATGCTGTTCTCTCTCTCTCTCTCTCTCTCTCTCTCTCTCTCTCACTAGTCCCGAGAGAGAGAGAGGAGAGAGAGAGAGAGAGAGAGAGAGAGAGAGCACAGAGTGGGAGACAGACACGCTGTGGGGGCAAAGAACGGACAGAGATCTCTTCCTCTCAGAGCCGCGGAGCAACGCGCGAACACACACACACACACACACACACACACACACACACACGCGGTGTGTGCATAGTGCACACACCGACACTCATCTCTCTTTCTTTCTTTCTCCGTTTCCCTCCCCCCCTCTCTCTCGCGCTCTCCGAGAGACAGAAATTTCCCTGCTGTAGACTGGACACGCCCACACAGTCCGCGGGAGAAAGTACACTCTAAAAAATAATGAAATCTCATGAGTTTTGCCATGGCTGTCAAACCTAAATTTATATACTTTGCGACGTTCATCATCGTTCAAATTCGGCTGGTGGCTTATTAACATAGGATCCTGTGATGTGATGAACTCAAAATGCTAAATAATAAAGAAATATTTCTGGTTTCCAGGGACTTTAATGTTTTTTTTTGTCTATATGATTCTCTGTACCCAGAATGCAACACTCCTGCTCAGAGTTACTGTTAAGCTATATTTATCTGGTGAAATCACACTAGATTCCTGCTTCCAGTACACTTTTTGCATGTGTTTTTTAACAGAGAAGAGCTGCAGCTGCTCAAAAGATAATATGTAAAATGTATGAGAGTGAGACCATGAGCGATATAACACTTGTAATACATGTATAGGTATGTCTGTTGTCTGTAGAATAGCGTGCGTGCGTGTCATACAAGAAGGAAGGCTGGCCATAATGAGAATGAATCTGCACTTCCTGCCGCCCTTCAAAATAAAACCATTTAGAAGGGACAGGCACTGAATGCTGCTATAGCGCCCCCTAAAGGCTAAATGACAAAATACTTCTGATATAGGCTCAGAGTACATCCCTCCACACCTGTAGCAAGTTTGGTTAGCATCGGACGATTTTTGTGAAATAGGCCCCACCCACAGAAGATTGGAAGTGGATTATATCGCAATGGTGTGTGTTTTTTTTTTACTTCCAAATCAGTGTTGTGCAGGACACTCCCAACATGATGTGTGCGTTGGTTTGGTGAAGATTGGACAAAATTTCAAGGAGAAATGGCAAAAAAACTGTTTTGGACAAAATGCAAAATGGCGGAAAATCTAGTCAGACGGAAATGGGCGTGGCCTAGTTGAGTAGATGCGGGAGGACCCAAGGAATCCAGGGAAAAAAGAATTTTGATGATAAACCCTACGGTTCAAAAGTTATCGAGCAAAAGGTAAGGAGGGCTGTTATAGCGCCACCATATGGTCAATTGGTGCAATTTTTTCGGGGATAGTAAAAGACCCCTCAGTGCACCTCCCCATCAAGTTTCGTAGCTCTAGCTCTTATGGTTTCTGAATTACACCTAATTTACTGCAAGATTTTGCAAGATTTTTCCAAACCCCATGCAAGTCAATGGGGAAAAAAATGGCGCTTAATGGCGAATTGCGGCCAAACCGCTTTCACAAACCCTTAACAAAGTCATAGCATACATGTCCTCAATGAGGCGGTCATTTTGAGGTCTGGCATGTCTATGTGGCGCAAAAATTGAGGGAGTTATTACGCGGCTAACTTTTTGGCAGATAGAATAATAATAATATTAAGTATGTGGGACTTCAAGATTGTGCCTTGCTTGTCAGCAAGCACAATATTAATAAGTATGTGGGATTTCAAGATTGTGCCTTGCTTGTCAGCAAGCACAATAATAATAAGTATGTGGGATTTCAAGATTGTGCCTTGCTTGTCAGCAAGCACAATAATAAGTATGTGGGATTTCAAGATTGTGCCTTGCTTGTCAGCAAGCACAATAATAATAAGTATGTGGGATTTCAAGATTGTGCCTTGCTTGTCAGCAAGCACAATAATAATGGGGGACTTTGTAATTTGTGCCTTGCTTTCAGCCAAAGTGTCAAGTGTCATACAAGAAGGAAGGCTGGCCATAATGAGAATGAATCTGCACTTCCTGCCGCCCTTCAAAATAAAACCATTTAGAAGGGACAGGCACTGAATGCTGCTATAGCGCCCCCTAAAGGCTAAATGACAAAATACTTCTGATATAGGCTCAGAGTACATCCCTCCACACCTGTACCAAGTTTGGTTAGCATCGGACGATCTTTGTGAAATAGGCCCCACCCACAGAAAGTTGGAAGTGGATTATATCGCAACGGTGCTTTTTTTTTTAAAACTTCCAAATCAGTGTTGTGCAGGACAGTCCCCACATGATGTGTGCGTTGGTTTGGTGAAGATTGGACAAACTTTCAAGGAGAAATCGCAAAAAAACTGTTTTGGACAAAATGCAAAATGGCGGAAAATCTAGTCAGACGCAAATGGGCGTGGCCTAGTTGAGTAGATGCGGGAGGACCCAAGGAATCCAGGGAAAAAAGAATTTTGATGATAAACCCTACGGTTCAAAAGTTATGGACCAAAAGGTAAGGAGGGCTGTTATAGCGCCACCATATGGTCAATTGGTGCAATTTTTTCGGGGATAGTAAAAGACCCCTCAGTGCACCTCCCTACCAAGTTTCGTAGCTCTAGCTGTTATGGTTTCTGAATGACAGCTAATTTACTGCAAGATTTTGCAAGATTTTTCCAAACCCCATGCAAGTCAATGGGGAAAAAAATGGCGCTTAATGGCGAATTGCGGCCAAACCGCTTTCACAAACCCTTAACAAAGTCATAGCAACCATGTCCTCAATGAGCCGCTCATTTTGAGGTCTGGCATGTCTATGTGGCGCAAAAACTGTGGGCGGTGTTACGCGGCTAACTTTTTGGCAGATATAAGAATAGGAACTAGATGGTCTACATTTCCTAACGAAAATGTAATTGTGCTTGCTGTCCTCGCCATGCACCGCCTGGCTTCCAAAGTCCCTGCCCATGGACCTAGGGGGACTAAGTAGTTATGGGGGTGCCTATGTGAGTAAAAGGACTTTGGAGTAGAAGTACTTGGTAGGTGGGGAAGTCAGACTGGTTGTAGCCTACTAGAGAGACACAAAAGGCTGGCCCAATCTCTGCAATCTAAAACTACATTACCTGCAAACTACAGCATCAATAATTACCATGTATTGTAAATGTCTCCAACTGTCTCAAGGAAAATAGGACATGATAACCTCCAGAGAAGTAGTATTCCTTGTAGTGTCATTCATGTTTATGGTTGCGACAACAACTGTTTACAAAACTAGCAGGCTTACCAGAGCTGCAAACACACAAGTGAAAAGCTATCAATGGCTGCATCTAATCAGCCAGTAACTAATGTAGGCTATGTTCCATTATGTTAGTGTAAGAAGTCAAATGTACTGATAATAGTCCCTGGTCACCAAAGTAATGTTACCCTTTTAGTTTTGTTACAGAGTTGCTGATCGGTTGTCATGTGTCCAGTCAGCCAGAGAAGCTGCTTGGGTAGCATGCTAACTAACGCCTAACGCAGTGGTTCTCAACTGGTGTAGCCTCAGGACCCACTATTTTCCTTGTCATGAAGTCGCGACCCAAATTTCAGATTTTTTTTTAAACCACTCAAATTTATTGCACAAAAAATAGCGCATTTATTTAATACACAATGCCTTCATGCACTGTCAAATGAACAAAAAAGTGCAACAGAAGTGCAACTACGGCTAAAAACCAATTGAAATAAGGCAGACTTGAATTACAGGCCTATATGTTTTTAAATTTAAACAAGTCAAACTGGTCATGGTCAGAAAGTCTTATTTGAACTGTATGAAATATGAAATAAAAGGCAGACTTTTCTTGAATCACAGGCAGGCTATATGCTTTTTAGTTAAACTGGTCATAACTTTTAATTAAACTGGGGCCATGCTAATCCAGTTTCAATCATCTGAATTGAACTAAAATTAAATATGAAATGAAAAGGCAGACTTCTCTTGAATTACAGGCAGAGCATATGCTTCAGCTTGTTAAACAAGTGAAACTGGTCAGGCTAATCCAGTTTCAATAATCTGAATTAAAAAAAAAAAAAAAAAAAAAAAAAAAAAAAGGAAAGTACTGTACTGTAAATGTCCGCGACCCAATCAAAACGGGCCCGCAACGCTACCCACCAGTTGAGAAACGCTGGCCTAACGCTAGCATTAGCTCAATTAGCTTGTTGCAACTAGTCCCAAACATTGATGAACAGTGTGTCCTAACGCCAGGGGGACAAGGTGTTTGTTTTGGCTGGCTGAGGTTAGCCTATAAGGCACAGTTGTTGTGGCTAACAGCCTCCATTCACACTAGGCTATCTCTTCCATTATGTTTTCAAACCCAGCTGGCTGTATAAAATGAACAACCACAAAGTGGTGACACTTACCCATGGGTTCCGTTCATTGTTTTCTGGACATGTTTCCATGCTATAGTAACACAGCAGCTAACAGAACAGACAGGCCTCCCATGCCATACATGAACACAACAGGTTTCCTGCAGGCAGCTGTCAGGGCTGTGAGGGGGCGGGCTCTGGTCGGCCCTGTGAATTTTTTTATTGGTTGGCGACAAGTGACCTAGAAAATCCAAGGAACTCTGATTCACTCTGATCCCACTTGCACCAGGGAGGGAGAGGAATGACTGTAGTAAGTGATGTCATACTTTTACAGATGGAGGAATGACTGTAGTAAGTTATTTCATACTTTTTTTGTCTACATCATTCTCTCTACCCAAGATGCAACACTGCTGCTCAGAGTTGCTCTTAAGCTCTATTTATCTGGTCAAATCTCACCGGATTCCTGTTTCCAGTACACTTTTAGCATTTGGTTTTTTAACAGAGAAGAGTTGGAGCTGCTGAAAACATACAGTATGCAAATGAGAGTGAGACCATGAGTGATATACCCACTGTGATACAAGCATAGGTGTGTCTGTTGTCTGTATAATAGCGTGCGTGCGACAAGTGACAAGTGTACAAGAAGGAAGGCTGGCCATAATGAGAATGAATCTGCACTTCCTGCCGCCCTTCAAAATAAAACCATTTAGAAGGGACAGGCACTGAATGCTGCTATAGCGCCCCCTAAAGGCTAAATGACAAAATACTTCTGATATAGGCTCAGAGTACATCCCTCCACACCTGTACCAAGTTTGGTTAGCATCGGACGATCTTTGTGAAATAGGCCCCACCCACAGAAAGTTGGAAGTGGATTATATCGCAACGGTGCTTTTTTTTTTAAAACTTCCAAATCAGTGTTGTGCAGGACAGTCCCCACATGATGTGTGCGTTGGTTTGGTGAAGATTGGACAAACTTTCAAGGAGAAATCGCAAAAAAACTGTTTTGGACAAAATGCAAAATGGCGGAAAATCTAGTCAGACGCAAATGGGCGTGGCCTAGTTGAGTAGATGCGGGAGGACCCAAGGAATCCAGGGAAAAAAGAATTTTGATGATAAACCCTACGGTTCAAAAGTTATGGACCAAAAGGTAAGGAGGGCTGTTATAGCGCCACCATATGGTCAATTGGTGAAATTTTTTCGGGGATAGTAAAAGACCCCTCAGTGCACCTCCCTACCAAGTTTCATAGCTCTAGCTGTTATGGTTTCTGAATTACACCTAATTTACTGCAAGATTTTGCAAGATTTTTCCAAACCCCATGCAAGTCAATGGGGAAAAAAATGGCGCTTAATGGCGAATTGCGGCCAAACCGCTTTCACAAACCCTTAGCAAAGTCATAGCATACATGTCCTCAATGAGGCGGTCATTTTGAGGTCTGGCATGTCTATGTGGCGCAAAAATTGAGGGAGTTATTACGCGGCTAACTTTTTGGCAGATATAAGAATAATAATAATAACTAGAATGTCTACATTTCCTACCGAAAATGTAATTGTGCTTGCCGTCCTCGCCATGCACCGCCTGCCTTGCAAGGTCCCTGCCCATGCAGCTCGGGGGACTAAGTAGTTATGGGTGTGTTAATTTCAAAGGACTCTTACACCCAAATACTACAGTACTTACAGTTTTAAAGGTGTATTACACCCAAATACTATATAATGTGGAAATTGTCAACGACGCTATTAGCAAAGATGTGCCTGAATTCTTTGGGAAGTATTTTGGCCATATCTCGGGAACGGAAGCAGCTACAGACACGGGACTGGCGGCATTGGAAAGCTCGTCAAATTTTACATCTAGTAGAAGGTGCGTTGAAGTTACGAAATCAACGATGGGGGCGCTGAGCAATGTACCCTTTTTTACATGAAATAGTTACAACATCAGATGCTCATAACTCCTAGGAAAATGCCTTAAATTGCATGAAACTTTGTGCGTGAAGACATCTCCCGACCTATATTCTTCGGTTTAAAATTGGTGAAATTTGGAGAAAAAAAAAAAAAAAGTTTTTTTGGACGTTGTTTTTTGGCCATATCTCGGGAACGGAAGCAGCTACAGACACGGGACTGACGCCGTTGGAAAGCTCGTCGAATTTTACATCTAGTAGAAGGTGCCTTGAAGTTACGAAATCAACGATGGGGGCGCTGAGCAATGTACCCTTTTTTACATGAAATAGTTACAACATCAGATGCTCATAACTCCTAGGAAAATGGCTTAAACTGCATGAAACTTTGTGCGTGAAGACATCTCCCGACATATATACTTCGGTTTAAAATTGGTGCAATTTGGAGCAAAAAATAAATAAAAAAAATGTGGACGTTGTTTTTTGGCCATATCTCGGGGACGGAAGCAGCTACAGACACGGGACTGACGCCGTTGGAAAGCTCGTCGGATTTTACATCTAGTAGAAGGTGCCTTGAAGTTACGAAATCAACGATGGGGGCGCTGAGCAATGTACCCATTTTTTACACAAAGCACCCCTACAGGTCAGTGGCAGCAACTGACCTGTGGGGAAAATGGACTGATAATAGTCCCTGGTCACCAAAGTAATGTTACCCTTTTAGTTTTGTTACAGAGTTGCTGATCGGTTGTCATGTATCCAGTCAGCCAGAGAAGCTGCTTGGGTAGCATGCTAACTAACGCCTAATGCTACCATTAGCTCAATTAGCTTGTTGCAACTAGTCCCAAACATTGATGAACAGTGTGTCCTAACACCAGGGGGACAAGGTGTTTGTTTTGGCTGGCTGAGGTTAGCCTAATAAGGCACAGTTGTTGTGGCTAACAGCCTCCATTCACACTAGGCTATTCACACTAGGCTATCTCTTCCATTATGTTTTCAAACCCAGCTGGCTCTATATAATGAACAACCACAAAGTGGTGACACTTACCCATGGGTTCCGTTCATTGTTTTCTGGACATGTTTCCATGCTATAGTAACACAGCAGCTAACAGAACAGACAGGCCTCCCATGCCATACATGAACACAACAGGTTTCCTGCAGGCAGCTGTCAGGGCTGTGAGGGGGCGGGCTCTGGTCGGCCCTGTGAATTTTTTTATTGGTTGGCGACAAGTGACCTAGAAAATCCAAGGAACTCTGATTCACTCTGATTTGCCCTCTCCTGGGGCTCCCACTTGCACCAGGGAGGGAGAGGAATGACTGTAGTAAGTGATGTCATACTTTTACAGATGGAGGAATGACTGTAGTAAGTTATTTCATACTTTTTTTGTCTACATCATTCTCTCTACCCAAGATGCAACACTGCTGCTCAGAGTTGCTCTTAAGCTCTATTTATCTGGTCAAATCTCACCGGATTCCTGTTTCCAGTACACTTTTAGCATTTGGTTTTTAACAGAGAAGAGTTGGAGCTGCTGAAAACATACAGTATGCAAATGAGAGGGAGACCATGAGTGATATACCCACTGTGATACAAGTATAGGTGTGTCTGATATCTACATAATAGCGTGCGTGCGTCAAGTGACAAGAGCCAAGTGTCAAGTGTCATACAAGAAGGAAGGCTGGCCATAATGAGAATGAATCCGCACTTCCTGCCGCCCTTCAAAATAAAACAATTTAGAAGGGACAGGCACTGAATGCTGCTATAGCGCCCCCTAAAGGCGAAATGACAAAATACTTCTCCTATAGGCTCAGAGTACATCCCTCCACACCTGTACCAAGTTTGGTTAGCATCGGACGATCTTTGTGAAATAGGCCCCACCCACTGAACTTAGGAAGTGGATTATATCGCAACGGTGCGTTTTTTTTCAAAACTTCCAAATCAGTGTTGTGCAGGACAGTCCCCACATGATGTGTGCGTTGGTTTGGTGAAGATTGGACAAAATTCCAAGGAGAAATGGCAAAAAAACGGTTTTGGACAAAATGCAAAATGGCGGAAAATCTAGTCAGACGGAAATGGGCGTGGCCTAGTTGAGTAGATGCGGGAGGACCCAAGGAATCCAGGGAAAAAATAATTTTGATGATAGACCCTACGGTTCAAAAGTTATGGACCAAAAGGTAAGGAGGGCTGTTATAGCGCCACTATATGGTCAATTGGTGCAATTTTTTCGGGGATAGTAAAAGACCCCTCAGTGCACCTCCCTACCAAGTTTCGTAGCTCTAGCTGTTATGGTTTCTGAATGACAGCTAATTTACTGCAAGATTTTGCAAGATTTTTCGAAACCCCATGCAAGTCAATGGGGAAAAAAATGGCGCTTAATGGCGAATTGCGGCCAAACCGCTTTCACAAACCCTTAGCAAAGTCATAGCAACCATGTCCTCAATGAGCCGCTTATTTTGAGGTCTGGCATGTCTATGTGGCGCAAAAATTGAGGGAGTTATTACGCGGCTAACTTTTTGGCAGATATAAGAATAATAATATTAAGTATGTGGGACTTCAAGATTGTGCCTTGCTTGTCAGCAAGCACAATAACTAGATGGTCTACATTTCCTAACGAAAATGTAATTGTGCTTGCTGTCCTCGCCATGCACCGCCTGGCTTGCAAGGTCCCTGCCCATGCAATTAGGGGGACTAATGCTGCCTTCCAGACACCTGGGACGTGGGTGTTTCCCAGTGGAAAAGTCCCAGTCCCCACCTTCAACACAATATTTGTGCTATAGGCTCAGAGTACATCCGTCCACACCTGTACCAAGTTTGGTTAGCATCGGACGATCTTTGTGAAATAGGCCCCGCCCACTGAACTTTGGAAGTTGATTATATCGCAACGGTGCATTTTTTTTCAAAAACCACGAAACAGTGTTGTGCAGGACACTCATCACATCGTCACCTTGCTAAACTAATGGCTTAAGTCCTTTAATCCACTTATGCAACATGATTTGACATACAGCGTTATTTGTATGTTAATAGTCATATATTGTCATAACCTTTTTGTGTGAAATGATTAAAGGTCCCATATTGTGTAGTTTTCTGCTGTTTTAAACATTTGTCAGGGGTCTTTAAAATAAGGTCATGCATACTGTTTGGCATTTGGAGACAAGTTTTTTTTTTATTGCATTTCTAGCCATTCTAGGTCTGTGCTCATTAAATATGCAGGTTTGGCCACAGAGGCGCCGCTGATTGGCCGATGAGGTGCCCCGCTCTGATTGGCCGCCTAATCTGTCAATCTGGGTAGGTAGAGCACTTAGTGCAGCGCAGATGAAATTTCACGAAATGGCAGCAGTGAGACCGTACGACTTTGAACCTGAAGCTGACTCTGATTCAGAGTCAGCTGTAAAATTGGACAGGCTATCGAATGGCGTCAGTCCCGTGTCTGTAGCTGCTTGTGTGACCTATGGTATCTGCCTCTGCTGAAGTATTTCACAGGATTCGGAAGGATGGAGCATTTGTGGTTTATTCTGAAAGGGAGGGATACACAACAACCACAATCAGCATGGCATGGTGGGTATTGGTCTCTCTCTGCTCCAGCTACTGGACCTCTTTGAATTTTAATTGAATGCCCCTGACATAGACATATAATCATGACAATTATATACAGGTCCCTGTTTCCTAAATCCAAATGCTCCGTTTTTACAGGTCTTTTATACAGGATAATATATTTTTAGCTTCACTGCCACCTGCTAGTGGTTACTAAAAATAGCAGGCACGCAACGTGCGTATGTGAACAGCCTTCACAAAAGGAATATTTTTAACACATTTTATCATAAAGATACCTGAAAGGGTGGGATACACAACAACCACAATCAGCATGGCATGGTGGGTATTGGTCTCTCTCTGCTCCAGCTACTGTGAAAGGCAAGTTAAACACTTTCAAGAACGGCTCTCAGAGCTAACGCTAATTAGCCTCTTACGTTAGCTCAGAACGCTACGTGACTACTTCCAGTCAGTAAACATAAATGTAGCAGTTCAACTGAAAACAGGTTGCATTGGAAGTACAGGATAATGTCAATTGTTGATTCTGACTGCTTCTACACATAATATGGTGATGCAAACCACATTTATATAGCAATTTAAAGCTGAGAGCACGGAGGACCAAACTCACCCACAGAAGGAAGCCATTGTCTGTGAGTGACCCACAATGCACTGCGTGTACATAGCAAAACACAACATAGGATTTCTGGTAAGCACTTTCATTAGAACATACTAATAAATAGAAATGATGGTTGCTGGTCCCAAATTAAACATGAATTGAACTATAAATATGTTATTTATGCACACTGTTACACTAGCGCGAGATACGGCCAAAAAACGACCAAAATTAATTGTTGCTCCAAATTACACCAAACTTAAACCGAAGCATCTATGCCATGAGAGGGATTCAGGCACAAAGTTTCATGCAGTTTCATCGATTTTCCTAGGAGTTATGATCATCTGATGTTGTAACTACATTTTAAACACTTATCAAGTCAAGTTTCAAGTCAAGTTTATTTATATAGCCCTAATTCACAAGCATGTCTCAGAGGGCTTCACAGAAAGTATGTCTAGCTGATTCTAGCTAACACACAGTAACAAGAATATACAGAATAAAGATAACATTTGAACATTTGAAGAAAGCAGGAGAGTGGAGGAGGGAGGGAGAGGGAGGAGGGAGGGGAGGGGGGAGGTGGGGAGAAAATAGGAAATGTGGAGGAGGAGAGAACAGAGGAGGAGAGATGAGGGTGCAGGGGAGGGAGAGCCAGGGTAGGGGTAGGGTCTAGGGTTGGGGGAGGGGAGGGAGTAGGATACGGGCCCGGATTAGGGCGAGGGTGGGGAGAAATGGGAAATGTGGAGGAGGAGAGAACAGGGAAGGAGAGGGTGCAGGGGAGGGAGAGCAGGGGGAATGTGAGAGGGAGGAGAGGGCAGAGAGGAGGAGAGAACAGAGAAGGAGAGGTGGGAGGGCGCAGGGGAAGGAGAGCAGTGGGAATGTGAGAGAGGGGAGAGGACAGAGAGGAGGAGAGAACAGAGAAGGAGAGGTGGAAGGGTACAGGGGAGGTAGAGTAGAGGTAGGGTCTAGGGTGGAGGGAGGGAGTAGGATACGGGCCCGGATTAGGGCGAGGGTGGGGAGAAAATGGGAAATGTGGAGGAGGAGAGAACAGAGAAGGAGAGGTGGGAGGGTGGAGGGGAAGGAGAGCAGGGGGAATGTGAGAGAGGGGGGAGGACAGAGAGTAGAGGTAGGGTCTAGGGTGGAGGGAGGGAGTAGGATACGGGCCCGGATTAGGGCGAGGGTGGGGGGAAAATGAGAAATGTGGAGGAGGAGAGAACAGAGAAGGAGAGGTGGGAGGGTGCAGGGGAAGGAGAGCAGGGGGAATGTGAGAGAGGGGGGAGGACAGAGAGGCAGAGAAGGAGAGGTGGGAGGGTGCAGGGGAAGGAGAGCAGGGGGAATGTGAGAGAAGGGAGAGCAGGAAGTGGCAGGGATTCAGGAAAATAGGGGAGAAGGAGCAGAGGGGGGAGAATGAGGAGAGAGCAGGAGAAGGGAGGGGGGGGCGGTGGGATGTGGGGGAGGAAAGAGCATGGAAAGAGAGGAGAACAAGAAGGGGGAAGAAGGGAAGAAGCGGGGGAAGGGGGAAAGAGAGGGGGGGGGAGAAGATCAGACAACTGACTACTCTAAGCATTAACCAGAGCTAACTGGGACATAGTATCTAGCTAATCTACAGCCTAATCTGGCCTATCCTACCCTGCTCTAGTCTGATTTTAGCCTGAACACTAACAGGTCAGCCTTAGGCTGTAGCTAATCTATCGCCTACCTAAGCTGTTCTAAACCAACCGGCAGCCCTCGACCAGTGATGAAGAGCACCGATGCCCCCCGACCCGGCCCCCGCCCACATAAGGCGTGGGAGGGAAGGCCAGGCCGGGACACAGCGGCACCGCCTCACCCCCAGTGAACACAAGAAAACCTTTCCACCATATGGATCGCCGCATGGATTGCCCCAGTGACTTGGCTGAGGAGGAACCTTGTGAGGTCGTTGTGCTAGGGGCCAATTGCTGCGGCCCGGGCGGACCCAGCCCCCACGCGACCCGCCCCCCCAGCCCCCAGCCACCAGCATAGTGACTGAGAGCGTGAGAGCAGGCCACGCGGGGGACGGGCCCACCCAGGCCACAGCAGCGGACCCCCATCTGGGGACTCCCCTCCGAGACAGGCCGAGAGATGCCGGGCTAAACCATGCACAGAGTTTCCGATAATGAAACTCTGTGAATGGTTTATTATGGAAATAAATAATTTATGCGCTGCTATGCGCCCTTCTCGTTGACTCCCGAACTTCGACGCTGCATCTACTAGACGTAAAATTCGACGATCTAGCTAACGGTGTCAGTCCAGTGTCTGTAGCTGTTTCCGTTCCCGAGATACGGCCAACAAACGGCCAAAAACACTATAAAACACTGTTTTTTTGATGGGTTCCAAATGACACCAAAATTAAACAGAAGCATCTATGCCATGAGAAGGATTCAGGCACAAAGTTTGATGCAGTTTCATCAATTTTCCTAGGAGTTATGATCTTCTGATGTTGCCGACAACAGATAATACTAACCCAACAACAAATGCTCATAACTCCTAGGAAAATGGATGAAACTGCATGAAACTAGGTGCGTGAATTCATCTCATGATGATGATGCTTCGGTTTAAGTTTGGTGTAATTTGGAGCAATTTTTTTTTTTTTTTTTTTTTTACTTTTTCAAGGAGGAAGCGCAAAAAAACTGTTTTGGACAAAATTCAAAATGGCAGGAAATCTAGTCAGACGGAAATAGGCGTGGCCTAGATGAGTAGATGCGGAAGGACCCAAGGAATCCAGGGAAAAAAAGTTTGATGATAGACCCTACGGTTCAAAAGTTATGAACCAAAACATAAAGAGGGCTGTTATAGCACCACCATCTTGTCAATTGGTGCAATTATTTCGTGGATAGTAAAAGACCCCTCTGTGAACCTCCCTAACAAGTTTCATAGCTGTACCTCATATGGTTTCTGAGATACAGCTAATTTAATGTTTTTTTTTGTCTATATGATTCTCTGTACCCAGAATGCAACACTCCTGCTCAGAGTTACTGTTAAGCTATATTTATCTGGTGAAATCACACTAGATTCCTGCTTCCAGTACACTTTTTGCATGTGTTTTTTAACAGATAAGAGCTGCAGCTGCTCAAAAGATAATATGTAAAATGTATGAGAGTGAGACCATGAGCGATATAACACTTGTAATACATGTATAGGTATGTCTGTTGTCTGTAGAATAGCGTGCGTGCGACAAGTGTCAAGTGTCATACAAGAAGGAAGGCTGGCCATAATGAGAATGAATCTGCACTTCCTGCCGCCCTTCAAAATAAAACCATTTAGAAGGGACAGGCACTGAATGCTGCTATAGCGCCCCCTAAAGGCTAAATGACGAAATACTTCTGATATAGGCTCAGAGTACATCCCTCCACACCTGTACCAAGTTTGGTTAGCATCGGACGATCTTTGTGAAATAGGCCCCACCCACAGAAAGTTGGAAGTGGATTGTATCGCAACGGTGCGTTTTTTTTTAAACTTCCAAATCAGTGTTGTGCAGGACAGTCCCCACATGATGTGTGCGTTGGTTTGGTGAAGATTGGACAAAATTCCAAGGAGAAATGGCAAAAAAACTGTTTTGGACAAAATGCAAAATGGTGGAAAATCTAGTCAGACGCAAATGGGCGTGGCCTAGTTGAGTAGATGCGGGAGGACCCAAGGAATCCAGGGAAAAAAGAATTTTGATGATAAACCCTACGGTTCAAAAGTTATCGAGCAAAAGGTAAGGAGGGCTGTTATAGCGCCACCATATGGTCAATTGGTGCAATTTTTTCGGGGATAGTAAAAGACCCCTCAGTGCACCTCCCTACCAAGTTTCGTAGCTCTAGCTGTTATGGTTTCTGAATGACAGCTAATTTACTGCAAGATTTAGCAAGATTTTTCCAAACCCCATGCAAGTCAATGGGGAAAAAAATGGCGCTTAATGGCGAATTGCGGCCAAACCACTTTCACAAACCCTTAGCAAAGTCATAGCATACATGTCCTCAATGAGGCGGTCATTTTGAGGTCTGGCATGTCTATGTGGCGCAAAAATTGAGGGAGTTATTACGCGGCTAACTTTTTGGCAGATATAAGAATAATAATAAGTATGTGGGATTTCAAGATTGTGCCTTGCTTGTCAGCAAGCACAATAATAATGGGGGACTTTGTAATTTGTGCCTTGCTTTCAGCCAAAGTGTCAAGTGTCATACAAGAAGGAAGGCTGGTCATAATGAGAATGAATCTGCACTTCCTGCCGCCCTTCAAAATAAAACCATTTAGAAGGGACAGGCACTGAATGCTGCTATAGCGCCCCCTAAAGGCTAAATGACGAAATACTTCTGATATAGGCTCAGAGTACATCCCTCCACACCTGTACCAAGTTTGGTTAGCATCGGACGATCTTTGTGAAATAGGCCCCACCCACAGAAAGTTGGAAGTGGATTGTATCGCAACGGTGCGTTTTTTTTTAAACTTCCAAATCAGTGTTGTGCAGGACAGTCCCCACATGATGTGTGCGTTGGTTTGGTGAAGATTGGACAAAATTCCAAGGAGAAATGGCAAAAAAACTGTTTTGGACAAAATGCAAAATGGTGGAAAATCTAGTCAGACGCAAATGGGCGTGGCCTAGTTGAGTAGATGCGGGAGGACCCAAGGAATCCAGGGAAAAAAGAATTTTGATGATAAACCCTACGGTTCAAAAGTTATCGAGCAAAAGGTAAGGAGGGCTGTTATAGCGCCACCATATGGTCAATTGGTGCAATTTTTTCGGGGATAGTAAAAGACCCCTCAGTGCACCTCCCTACCAAGTTTCGTAGCTCTAGCTGTTATGGTTTCTGAATGACAGCTAATTTACTGCAAGATTTAGCAAGATTTTTCCAAACCCCATGCAAGTCAATGGGGGAAAAAATGGCGCTTAATGGCGAATTGCGGCCAAACCACTTTCACAAACCCTTAGCAAAGTCATAGCATACATGTCCTCAATGAGGCGGTCATTTTGAGGTCTGGCATGTCTATGTGGCGCAAAAATTGAGGGAGTTATTACGCGGCTAACTTTTTGGCAGATATAAGAATAATAATAAGTATGTGGGATTTCAAGATTGTGCCTTGCTTGTCAGCAAGCACAATAATAATGGGGGACTTTGTAATTTGTGCCTTGCTTTCAGCCAAAGTGTCAAGTGTCATACAAGAAGGAAGGCTGGTCATAATGAGAATGAATCTGCACTTCCTGCCGCCCTTCAAAATAAAACCATTTAGAAGGGACAGGCACTGAATGCTGCTATAGCGCCCCCTAAAGGCTAAATGACGAAATACTTCTGATATAGGCTCAGAGTACATCCCTCCACACCTGTACCAAGTTTGGTTAGCATCGGACGATCTTTGTGAAATAGGCCCCACCCACAGAAAGTTGGAAGTGGATTGTATCGCAACGGTGCGTTTTTTTTTAAACTTCCAAATCAGTGTTGTGCAGGACAGTCCCCACATGATGTGTGCGTTGGTTTGGTGAAGATTGGACAAAATTCCAAGGAGAAATGGCAAAAAAACTGTTTTGGACAAAATGCAAAATGGTGGAAAATCTAGTCAGACGCAAATGGGCGTGGCCTAGTTGAGTAGATGCGGGAGGACCCAAGGAATCCAGGGAAAAAAGAATTTTGATGATAAACCCTACGGTTCAAAAGTTATCGAGCAAAAGGTAAGGAGGGCTGTTATAGCGCCACCATATGGTCAATTGGTGCAATTTTTTCGGGGATAGTAAAAGACCCCTCAGTGCACCTCCCTACCAAGTTTCGTAGCTCTAGCTGTTATGGTTTCTGAATGACAGCTAATTTACTGCAAGATTTAGCAAGATTTTTCCAAACCCCATGCAAGTCAATGGGGAAAAAAATGGCGCTTAATGGCGAATTGCGGCCAAACCACTTTCACAAACCCTTAGCAAAGTCATAGCATACATGTCCTCAATGAGGCGGTCATTTTGAGGTCTGGCATGTCTATGTGGCGCAAAAATTGAGGGAGTTATTACGCGGCTAACTTTTTGGCAGATATAAGAATAATAATAAGTATGTGGGATTTCAAGATTGTGCCTTGCTTGTCAGCAAGCACAATAATAATGGGGGACTTTGTAATTTGTGCCTTGCTTTCAGCCAAAGTGTCAAGTGTCATACAAGAAGGAAGGCTGGTCATAATGAGAATGAATCTGCACTTCCTGCCGCCCTTCAAAATAAAACCATTTAGAAGGGACAGGCACTGAATGCTGCTATAGCGCCCCCTAAAGGCTAAATGACGAAATACTTCTGATATAGGCTCAGAGTACATCCCTCCACACCTGTACCAAGTTTGGTTAGCATCGGACGATCTTTGTGAAATAGGCCCCACCCACAGAAAGTTGGAAGTGGATTGTATCGCAACGGTGCGTTTTTTTTTAAACTTCCAAATCAGTGTTGTGCAGGACAGTCCCCACATGATGTGTGCGTTGGTTTGGTGAAGATTGGACAAAATTCCAAGGAGAAATGGCAAAAAAACTGTTTTGGACAAAATGCAAAATGGTGGAAAATCTAGTCAGACGCAAATGGGCGTGGCCTAGTTGAGTAGATGCGGGAGGACCCAAGGAATCCAGGGAAAAAAGAATTTTGATGATAAACCCTACGGTTCAAAAGTTATCGAGCAAAAGGTAAGGAGGGCTGTTATAGCGCCACCATATGGTCAATTGGTGCAATTTTTTCGGGGATAGTAAAAGACCCCTCAGTGCACCTCCCTACCAAGTTTCGTAGCTCTAGCTGTTATGGTTTCTGAATGACAGCTAATTTACTGCAAGATTTAGCAAGATTTTTCCAAACCCCATGCAAGTCAATGGGGAAAAAAATGGCGCTTAATGGCGAATTGCGGCCAAACCACTTTCACAAACCCTTAGCAAAGTCATAGCATACATGTCCTCAATGAGGCGGTCATTTTGAGGTCTGGCATGTCTATGTGGCGCAAAAATTGAGGGAGTTATTACGCGGCTAACTTTTTGGCAGATATAAGAATAATAATAAGTATGTGGGATTTCAAGATTGTGCCTTGCTTGTCAGCAAGCACAATAATAATGGGGGACTTTGTAATTTGTGCCTTGCTTTCAGCCAAAGTGTCAAGTGTCATACAAGAAGGAAGGCTGGTCATAATGAGAATGAATCTGCACTTCCTGCCGCCCTTCAAAATAAAACCATTTAGAAGGGACAGGCACTGAATGCTGCTATAGCGCCCCCTAAAGGCTAAATGACGAAATACTTCTGATATAGGCTCAGAGTACATCCCTCCACACCTGTACCAAGTTTGGTTAGCATCGGACGATCTTTGTGAAATAGGCCCCACCCACAGAAAGTTGGAAGTGGATTGTATCGCAACGGTGCGTTTTTTTTTAAACTTCCAAATCAGTGTTGTGCAGGACAGTCCCCACATGATGTGTGCGTTGGTTTGGTGAAGATTGGACAAAATTCCAAGGAGAAATGGCAAAAAAACTGTTTTGGACAAAATGCAAAATGGTGGAAAATCTAGTCAGACGCAAATGGGCGTGGCCTAGTTGAGTAGATGCGGGAGGACCCAAGGAATCCAGGGAAAAAAGAATTTTGATGATAAACCCTACGGTTCAAAAGTTATCGAGCAAAAGGTAAGGAGGGCTGTTATAGCGCCACCATATGGTCAATTGGTGCAATTTTTTCGGGGATAGTAAAAGACCCCTCAGTGCACCTCCCTACCAAGTTTCGTAGCTCTAGCTGTTATGGTTTCTGAATGACAGCTAATTTACTGCAAGATTTAGCAAGATTTTTCCAAACCCCATGCAAGTCAATGGGGAAAAAAATGGCGCTTAATGGCGAATTGCGGCCAAACCACTTTCACAAACCCTTAGCAAAGTCATAGCATACATGTCCTCAATGAGGCGGTCATTTTGAGGTCTGGCATGTCTATGTGGCGCAAAAATTGAGGGAGTTATTACGCGGCTAACTTTTTGGCAGATATAAGAATAATAATAAGTATGTGGGATTTCAAGATTGTGCCTTGCTTGTCAGCAAGCACAATAATAATGGGGGACTTTGTAATTTGTGCCTTGCTTTCAGCCAAAGTGTCAAGTGTCATACAAGAAGGAAGGCTGGTCATAATGAGAATGAATCTGCACTTCCTGCCGCCCTTCAAAATAAAACCATTTAGAAGGGACAGGCACTGAATGCTGCTATAGCGCCCCCTAAAGGCTAAATGACGAAATACTTCTGATATAGGCTCAGAGTACATCCCTCCACACCTGTACCAAGTTTGGTTAGCATCGGACGATCTTTGTGAAATAGGCCCCACCCACAGAAAGTTGGAAGTGGATTGTATCGCAACGGTGCGTTTTTTTTTAAACTTCCAAATCAGTGTTGTGCAGGACAGTCCCCACATGATGTGTGCGTTGGTTTGGTGAAGATTGGACAAAATTCCAAGGAGAAATGGCAAAAAAACTGTTTTGGACAAAATGCAAAATGGTGGGAAATCTAGTCAGACGCAAATGGGCGTGGCCTAGTTGAGTAGATGCGGGAGGACCCAAGGAATCCAGGGAAAAAAGAATTTTGATGATAAACCCTACGGTTCAAAAGTTATCGAGCAAAAGGTAAGGAGGGCTGTTATAGCGCCACCATATGGTCAATTGGTGCAATTTTTTCGGGGATAGTAAAAGACCCCTCAGTGCACCTCCCTACCAAGTTTCGTAGCTCTAGCTGTTATGGTTTCTGAATGACAGCTAATTTACTGCAAGATTTAGCAAGATTTTTCCAAACCCCATGCAAGTCAATGGGGAAAAAAATGGCGCTTAATGGCGAATTGCGGCCAAACCACTTTCACAAACCCTTAGCAAAGTCATAGCATACATGTCCTCAATGAGGCGGTCATTTTGAGGTCTGGCATGTCTATGTGGCGCAAAAATTGAGGGAGTTATTACGCGGCTAACTTTTTGGCAGATATAAGAATAATAATAAGTATGTGGGATTTCAAGATTGTGCCTTGCTTGTCAGCAAGCACAATAATAATGGGGGACTTTGTAATTTGTGCCTTGCTTTCAGCCAAAGTGTCAAGTGTCATACAAGAAGGAAGGCTGGTCATAATGAGAATGAATCTGCACTTCCTGCCGCCCTTCAAAATAAAACCATTTAGAAGGGACAGGCACTGAATGCTGCTATAGCGCCCCCTAAAGGCTAAATGACGAAATACTTCTGATATAGGCTCAGAGTACATCCCTCCACACCTGTACCAAGTTTGGTTAGCATCGGACGATCTTTGTGAAATAGGCCCCACCCACAGAAAGTTGGAAGTGGATTGTATCGCAACGGTGCGTTTTTTTTTAAACTTCCAAATCAGTGTTGTGCAGGACAGTCCCCACATGATGTGTGCGTTGGTTTGGTGAAGATTGGACAAAATTCCAAGGAGAAATGGCAAAAAAACTGTTTTGGACAAAATGCAAAATGGTGGAAAATCTAGTCAGACGCAAATGGGCGTGGCCTAGTTGAGTAGATGCGGGAGGACCCAAGGAATCCAGGGAAAAAAGAATTTTGATGATAAACCCTACGGTTCAAAAGTTATCGAGCAAAAGGTAAGGAGGGCTGTTATAGCGCCACCATATGGTCAATTGGTGCAATTTTTTCGGGGATAGTAAAAGACCCCTCAGTGCACCTCCCTACCAAGTTTCGTAGCTCTAGCTGTTATGGTTTCTGAATGACAGCTAATTTACTGCAAGATTTAGCAAGATTTTTCCAAACCCCATGCAAGTCAATGGGGAAAAAAATGGCGCTTAATGGCGAATTGCGGCCAAACCACTTTCACAAACCCTTAGCAAAGTCATAGCATACATGTCCTCAATGAGGCGGTCATTTTGAGGTCTGGCATGTCTATGTGGCGCAAAAATTGAGGGAGTTATTACGCGGCTAACTTTTTGGCAGATATAAGAATAATAATAAGTATGTGGGATTTCAAGATTGTGCCTTGCTTGTCAGCAAGCACAATAATAATGGGGGACTTTGTAATTTGTGCCTTGCTTTCAGCCAAAGTGTCAAGTGTCATACAAGAAGGAAGGCTGGTCATAATGAGAATGAATCTGCACTTCCTGCCGCCCTTCAAAATAAAACCATTTAGAAGGGACAGGCACTGAATGCTGCTATAGCGCCCCCTAAAGGCTAAATGACGAAATACTTCTGATATAGGCTCAGAGTACATCCCTCCACACCTGTACCAAGTTTGGTTAGCATCGGACGATCTTTGTGAAATAGGCCCCACCCACAGAAAGTTGGAAGTGGATTGTATCGCAACGGTGCGTTTTTTTTTAAACTTCCAAATCAGTGTTGTGCAGGACAGTCCCCACATGATGTGTGCGTTGGTTTGGTGAAGATTGGACAAAATTCCAAGGAGAAATGGCAAAAAAACTGTTTTGGACAAAATGCAAAATGGTGGAAAATCTAGTCAGACGCAAATGGGCGTGGCCTAGTTGAGTAGATGCGGGAGGACCCAAGGAATCCAGGGAAAAAAGAATTTTGATGATAAACCCTACGGTTCAAAAGTTATCGAGCAAAAGGTAAGGAGGGCTGTTATAGCGCCACCATATGGTCAATTGGTGCAATTTTTTCGGGGATAGTAAAAGACCCCTCAGTGCACCTCCCTACCAAGTTTCGTAGCTCTAGCTGTTATGGTTTCTGAATGACAGCTAATTTACTGCAAGATTTAGCAAGATTTTTCCAAACCCCATGCAAGTCAATGGGGAAAAAAATGGCGCTTAATGGCGAATTGCGGCCAAACCACTTTCACAAACCCTTAGCAAAGTCAGAGCATACATGTCCTCAATGAGGCGGTCATTTTGAGGTCTGGCATGTCTATGTGGCGCAAAAATTGAGGGAGTTATTACGCGGCTAACTTTTTGGCAGATATAAGAATAATAACTAGATGGTCTACATTTCCTACCGAAAATGTAATTGTGCTTGCGTCCTCGCCATGCACCGCCTGGCTTGCAAGGTCCCTGCCCATGCAATTAGGGGGACTAATGCTGCCTTCCAGACACCTGGGACATGGGTGTTTCCCATTGGAAAAGTCCCAGTCCCCACCTTCAACACAACCCTTTGAAAATGGTGGAGCCTGGGCCGGTGGAGGTCAGGAGTTTGGACTTAACGTCCCCAGATCGAGATGATGGCTTGTGAGCTGGAGGTGGATGGATGGAGTCTATGAGTGTGACAGGAGCATCTATGAAAGGAGAGCAGAGCAGTTTTCACCTGTCCACATGCAGCAGCATGACCGAAGCGTCAGATTAGCTCGCGAATAGCGGCCAAACCGCTTGACAAAACCCTTTGCCAAGTCAGAGCATGTCCTCAATGAGCCGCTCATTTTGAGGTATGGCATGTCTATGTCGTGTGAAAGATGTGGGAGTTATTACGCGCCGAACTTTGTGGCAGATATATTCCGGGCCTTGCCCCCCTTAATTTTCCACCCCGAGTCCTACGCCGCCATCTGTGAGTGTTGCCCCCCTTAATTTTCCACCCCGATTCCAACGCCGCCATTCGTGAGTCTCTACGAGTTACGGTTGCGGAGATACGTTGCTGTAGCGCCCCCCATAGGCAAACAATAGCGCCCCCTATACGCCAAATGACACTATCTCTTCTGAAATCAACTCAGAAGTGTCAAGTGTCATACAAGAAGGAAGGCTGGCCATAATGAGAATGAATCCGCACTTCCTGCCGCCCTTCAAAATAAAACAATTTCGAAGGGACAGGCACTGAATGCTGCTATAGCGCCCCCTAAAGGCTAAATGACAAAATACTTCTGATATAGGCTCAGAGTACATCCCTCCACACCTGTACCAAGTTTGGTTAGCATCGGACGATCTTTGTGAAATAGGCCCCACCCACAGAAAGTTGGAAGTCGATTATATGGCAACGGTGCGTTTTTTTCAAAAACTTCCAAATCAGTGTTGTGCAGGACAGTCCCCACATGATGTGTGCGTTGGTTTGGTGAAGATTGGACAAAATTCCAAGGAGAAATGGCAAAAAAACGGTTTTGGACAAAATGCAAAATGGCGGAAAATCTAGTCAGACGCAAATGGGCGTGGCCTAGTTGAGTAGATGCGGGAGGACCCAAGGAATCCAGGGAAAAAAGAATTTTGATGATAAACCCTACGGTTCAAAAGTTATCGAGCAAAAGGTAAGGAGGGCTGTTATAGCGCCACCATATGGTCAATTGGTGCAATTTTTTCGGGGATAGTAAAAGACCCCTCAGTGCACCTCCCCATCAAGTTTCGTAGCTCTAGCTCTTATGGTTTCTGAATTACACCTAATTTACTGCAAGATTTTGCAAGATTTTTCCAAACCCCATGCAAGTCAATGGGGAAAAAAATGGCGCTTAATGGCGAATTGCGGCCAAACCGCTTTCACAAACCCTTAACAAAGTCATAGCAACCATGTCCTCAATGAGCCGCTCATTTTGAGGTCTGGCATGTCTATGTGGCGCAAAAACTGTGGGCGGTGTTACGCGGCTAACTTTTTGGCAGATATAAGAATAATAATAAGTATGTGGGATTTCAAGATTGTGCCTTGCTTGTCAGCAAGCACAATAATAAGTATGTGGGATTTCAAGATTGTGCCTTGCTTGTCAGCAAGCACAATAATAATGGGGGACTTTGTAATTTGTGCCTTGCTTTCAGCCAAAGTGTCAAGTGTCATACAAGAAGGAAGGCTGGTCATAATGAGAATGAATCTGCACTTCCTGCCGCCCTTCAAAATAAAACCATTTAGAAGGGACAGGCACTGAATGCTGCTATAGCGCCCCCTAAAGGCTAAATGACGAAATACTTCTGATATAGGCTCAGAGTACATCCCTCCACACCTGTACCAAGTTTGGTTAGCATCGGACGATCTTTGTGAAATAGGCCCCACCCACAGAAAGTTGGAAGTGGATTGTATCGCAACGGTGCGTTTTTTTTTAAACTTCCAAATCAGTGTTGTGCAGGACAGTCCCCACATGATGTGTGCGTTGGTTTGGTGAAGATTGGACAAAATTCCAAGGAGAAATGGCAAAAAAACTGTTTTGGACAAAATGCAAAATGGTGGAAAATCTAGTCAGACGCAAATGGGCGTGGCCTAGTTGAGTAGATGCGGGAGGACCCAAGGAATCCAGGGAAAAAAGAATTTTGATGATAAACCCTACGGTTCAAAAGTTATCGAGCAAAAGGTAAGGAGGGCTGTTATAGCGCCACCATATGGTCAATTGGTGCAATTTTTTCGGGGATAGTAAAAGACCCCTCAGTGCACCTCCCTACCAAGTTTCGTAGCTCTAGCTGTTATGGTTTCTGAATGACAGCTAATTTACTGCAAGATTTAGCAAGATTTTTCCAAACCCCATGCAAGTCAATGGGGAAAAAAATGGCGCTTAATGGCGAATTGCGGCCAAACCACTTTCACAAACCCTTAGCAAAGTCATAGCATACATGTCCTCAATGAGGCGGTCATTTTGAGGTCTGGCATGTCTATGTGGCGCAAAAATTGAGGGAGTTATTACGCGGCTAACTTTTTGGCAGATATAAGAATAATAATAAGTATGTGGGATTTCAAGATTGTGCCTTGCTTGTCAGCAAGCACAATAATAATGGGGGACTTTGTAATTTGTGCCTTGCTTTCAGCCAAAGTGTCAAGTGTCATACAAGAAGGAAGGCTGGTCATAATGAGAATGAATCTGCACTTCCTGCCGCCCTTCAAAATAAAACCATTTAGAAGGGACAGGCACTGAATGCTGCTATAGCGCCCCCTAAAGGCTAAATGACGAAATACTTCTGATATAGGCTCAGAGTACATCCCTCCACACCTGTACCAAGTTTGGTTAGCATCGGACGATCTTTGTGAAATAGGCCCCACCCACAGAAAGTTGGAAGTGGATTGTATCGCAACGGTGCGTTTTTTTTTAAACTTCCAAATCAGTGTTGTGCAGGACAGTCCCCACATGATGTGTGCGTTGGTTTGGTGAAGATTGGACAAAATTCCAAGGAGAAATGGCAAAAAAACTGTTTTGGACAAAATGCAAAATGGTGGAAAATCTAGTCAGACGCAAATGGGCGTGGCCTAGTTGAGTAGATGCGGGAGGACCCAAGGAATCCAGGGAAAAAAGAATTTTGATGATAAACCCTACGGTTCAAAAGTTATCGAGCAAAAGGTAAGGAGGGCTGTTATAGCGCCACCATATGGTCAATTGGTGCAATTTTTTCGGGGATAGTAAAAGACCCCTCAGTGCACCTCCCTACCAAGTTTCGTAGCTCTAGCTGTTATGGTTTCTGAATGACAGCTAATTTACTGCAAGATTTAGCAAGATTTTTCCAAACCCCATGCAAGTCAATGGGGAAAAAAATGGCGCTTAATGGCGAATTGCGGCCAAACCACTTTCACAAACCCTTAGCAAAGTCATAGCATACATGTCCTCAATGAGGCGGTCATTTTGAGGTCTGGCATGTCTATGTGGCGCAAAAATTGAGGGAGTTATTACGCGGCTAACTTTTTGGCAGATATAAGAATAATAATAAGTATGTGGGATTTCAAGATTGTGCCTTGCTTGTCAGCAAGCACAATAATAAGTATGTGGGATTTCAAGATTGTGCCTTGCTTGTCAGCAAGCACAATAATAATGGGGGACTTTGTAATTTGTGCCTTGCTTTCAGCCAAAGTGTCAAGTGTCATACAAGAAGGAAGGCTGGCCATAATGAGAATGAATCTGCACTTCCTGCCGCCCTTCAAAATAAAACCATTTAGAAGGGACAGGCACTGAATGCTGCTATAGCGCCCCCTAAAGGCTAAATGACAAAATACTTCTGATATAGGCTCAGAGTACATCCCTCCACACCTGTACCAAGTTTGGTTAGCATCGGACGATCTTTGTGAAATAGGCCCCACCCACAGAAAGTTGGAAGTGGATTATATCGCAACGGTGCGTTTTTTTTTTAAACTTCCAAATCAGTGTTGTGCAGGACAGTCCCCACATGATGTGTGCGTTGGTTTGGTGAAGATTGGACAAACTTTCAAGGAGAAATCGCAAAAAAACTGTTTTGGACAAAATGCAAAATGGCGGGAAATCTAGTCAGACGGAAATGGGCGTGGCCTAGTTGAGTAGATGCGGGAGGACCCAAGGAATCCAGGGAAAAAAGAATTTTGATGATAAACCCTACGGTTCAAAAGTTATGGACCAAAAGGTAAGGAGGGCTGTTATAGCGCCACCATATGGTCAATTGGTGCAATTTTTTCGGGTATAGTAAAAGACCCCTCAGTGCACCTCCCCATCAAGTTTCGTAGCTCTAGCTCTTATGGTTTCTGAATTACACCTAATTTACTGCAAGATTTTGCAAGATTTTTCCAAACCCCATGCAAGTCAATGGGGAAAAAAATGGCGCTTAATGGCGAATTGCGGCCAAACCGCTTTCACAAACCCTTAACAAAGTCATAGCAACCATGTCCTCAATGAGCCGCTCATTTTGAGGTCTGGCATGTCTATGTGGCGCAAAAATTGTGGGCGGTGTTACGCGGCTAACTTTTTGGCAGATATAAGAATAGGAATAATAACTAGATGGTCTACATTTCCTAACGAAAATGTAATTGTGCTTGCTGTCCTCGCCATGCACCGCCTGGCTTCCAAAATCCCTGCCCATGGACCTAGGGGGACTAAGTAGTTATGGGGGTGCCTATGTGAGTAAAAGGACTTTGGAGTAGAAGTACTTGGTAGGTGGGGAAGTCAGACTGGTTGTAGCCTACTAGAGAGACACAAAAGGCTAGCCCAATCTCTGCAATCTAAAACTACATTACCTGCAAACTACAGCATCAATAATTACCATGTATTGTAAATGTCTCCAACTGTCTCAAGGAAAATAGGACATGATAACCTCCAGAGAAGTAGTATTCCTTGTAGTGTCATTCATGTTTATGGTTGCGACAACAACTGTTTACAAAACTAGCAGGCTTACCAGAGCTGCAAACACACAAGTGAAAAGCTATCAATGGCTGCATCTAATCAGCCAGTAACTAATGTAGGCTATGTTCCATTATGTTAGTGTAAGAAGTCAAATGTACTGATAATAGTCCCTGGTCACCAAAGTAATGTTACCCTTTTAGTTTTGTTACAGAGTTGCTGATCGGTTGTCATGTGTCCAGTCAGCCAGAGAAGCTGCTTGGGTAGCATGCTAACTAACGCCTAACGCAGTGGTTCTCAACTGGTGTAGCCTCAGGACCCACTATTTTCCTTGTCATGAAGTCACGACCCAAATTTCAGATTTTTTTTTAAACCACTCAAATTTATTGCACAAAAAATAGCGCATTTATTTAATACACAATGCCTTCATGCACTGTCAAATGAACAAAAAAGTGCAACAGAAGTGCAACTACGGCTAAAAACCAATTGAAATAAGGCAGACTTGAATTACAGGCCTATATGTTTTTAAATTTAAACAAGTCAAACTGGTCATGGTCAGAAAGTCTTATTTGAACTGTATGAAATATGAAATAAAAGGCAGACTTTTCTTGAATCACAGGCAGGCTATATGCTTTTTAGTTAAACTGGTCATAACTTTTAATTAAACTGGGGCCATGCTAATCCAGTTTCAATCATCTGAATTGAACTAAAATTAAATATGAAATGAAAAGGCAGACTTCTCTTGAATTACAGGCAGAGCATATGCTTCAGCTTGTTAAACAAGTGAAACTGGTCAGGCTAATCCAGTTTCAATAATCTGAATTAAAAAAAAAAAAAAAAAAAAGTACTGTACTGTAAAAGTCCGCGACCCAATCAAAACGGCCCCGCGGCGCTACCCACCAGTTGAGAAACGCTGGCCTAACGCTAGCATTAGCTCAATTAGCTTGTTGCAACTAGTCCCAAACATTGATGAACAGTGTGTCCTAACGCCAGGGGGACAAGGTGTTTGTTTTGGCTGGCTGAGGTTAGCCTATAAGGCACAGTTGTTGTGGCTAACAGCCTCCATTCACACTAGGCTATTCACACTAGGCTATCTCTTCCATTATGTTTTCAAACCCAGCTGGCTGTATAAAATGAACAACCACAAAGTGGTGACACTTACCCATGGGTTCAGTTCATTTTGTTCATTCATTGTTTTCTGGACATGTTACCATGCTACATTAACACAGCAGGTAACAGAACAGACAGGCCTCCCATGGTTGGCGACAAGTGTATATCATTGTCTCTACCCAAGATGCAACACTGCTCTACCCAACATGCAACGCTGCTGCTCAGAGCTGCTCTTTAGCTCTATTAATCTGGTCAAATCTCACCGGATTCCTGTTTCCAGTACACTTTTAGCATTTGGTTTTTAACAGAGAAGAGTTGGAGCTGCTGAAAACATACAGTATGCAAATGAGAGTGAGACCATGAGTGATATACCCACTGAGATACAAGCATAGGTGTGTCTGTTGTCTGTATAATAGCGTGCGTGCGACAAGTGTCAAGTGTCATACAAGAAGGAAGGCTGGCCATAATATGAATGAATCTGCACTTCCTGCCGCCCTTCAAAATAAAACCATTTAGAAGGGACAGGCACTGAATGCTGCTATAGCGCCCCCTAAAGGCTAAATGACAAAATACTTCTGATATAGGCTCAGAGTACATCCCTCCACACCTGTAGCAAGTTTGGTTAGCATCGGACGATTTTTGTGAAATAGGCCCCACCCACAGAAGATTGGAAGTGGATTATATCGCAATGGTGTGTTTTTTTTTTTAACTTCCAAATCAGTGTTGTGCAGGAGACTCCCAACATGATGTGTGCGTTGGTTTGGTGAAGATTGGACAAAATTTCAAGGGGAAATGGCAAAAAAACGGTTTTGGACAAAATGCAAAATGGCGGAAAATCTAGATATACGGAAATGGGCGTGGCCTAGATGAGTAGATGCGGGAGGACCCAAGGAATCCAGGGAAAAAAGAATTTTGATGATTGACCCTACGGTTCAAAAGTTATGGACCAAAAGGTAAGGAGGGCTGTTATAGCGCCACCATCTGGTCAATTGGTGAAATCTTTTCGGGGATAGTAAAAGACCCCTCAGTGCACCTCCCTACCAAGTTTCGTAGCTCTAGCTGTTATGGTTTCTAAATGACAGCTAATTTACTGCAAGATTTTGCAAGATTTTTCCAAACCCCATGCAAGTCAATGGGAAAAAAAATGGCGCTTAATGGCGAATTGCGGCCAAACCGCTTTCACAAACCCTTAACAAAGTCATAGCATACATGTCCTCAATGAGCCGCTCATTTTGAGGTCTGGCATGTCTATGTGGCGCAAAAATTGAGGGAGTTATTACGCGGCTAACTTTTTGGCAGATATAAGAATAATAATATTAAGTATGTGGGATTTCAAGATTGTGCCTTGCTTGTCAGCAAGCACAATAATAAGTATGTGGGATTTCAAGATTGTGCCTTGCTTGTCAGCAAGCACAATAATAAGTATGTGGGATTTCAAGATTGTGCCTTGCTTGTCAGCAAGCACAATAATAAGTATGTGGGATTTCAAGATTGTGCCTTGCTTGTCAGCAAGCACAATAATTAAGTATGTGGGACTTCAAGATTGTGCCTTGCTTGTCAGCAAGCACAATAATTATTGCTTTTATCTCGGAAACGGAAGGTGCAATCGTGATTCTGCCCACCACTAGCGTACTTTTTCACCCCGATTCCAACGCCGCCATCATTGAGTCTCTACGAGTTACGGTTGCGGAGATACGTTGCTGTAGCGCCCCCCATAGGCAAACAATAGCGCCCCCTACACGCCAAATGACACTATCTGTTCTGAAATCAACTCAGAAGTGTCAAGTGTCATACAAGAAGGAAGGCTGGCCATAATGAGAATGAATCTGCACTTCCTGCCGCCCTTCAAAATAAAACCATTTAGAAGGGACAGGCACTGAATGCTGCTATAGCGCCCCCTAAAGGCTAAATGACAAAATACTTCTGATATAGGCTCAGAGTACATCCCTCCACACCTGTAGCAAGTTTGGTTAGCATCGGACGATTTTTGTGAAATAGGCCCCACCCACAGAAGATTGGAAGTGGATTATATCGCAATGGTGTGTTTTTTTTTTAAACTTCCAAATCAGTGTTGTGCAGGAGACTCCCAACATGATGTGTGCGTTGGTTTGGTGAAGATTGGACAAAATTTCAAGGGGAAATGGCAAAAAAACGGTTTTGGACAAAATGCAAAATGGCGGAAAATCTAGATATACGGAAATGGGCGTGGCCTAGATGAGTAGATGCGGGAGGACCCAAGGAATCCAGGGAAAAAAGAATTTTGATGATTGACCCTACGGTTCAAAAGTTATGGACCAAAAGGTAAGGAGGGCTGTTATAGCGCCACCATCTGGTCAATTGGTGAAATCTTTTCGGGGATAGTAAAAGACCCCTCAGTGCACCTCCCTACCAAGTTTCGTAGCTCTAGCTGTTATGGTTTCTAAATGACAGCTAATTTACTGCAAGATTTTGCAAGATTTTTCCAAACCCCATGCAAGTCAATGGGAAAAAAAATGGCGCTTAATGGCGAATTGTGGCCAAACCGCTTTCACAAACCCTTAACAAAGTCATAGCATACATGTCCTCAATGAGCCGCTCATTTTGAGGTCTGGCATGTCTATGTGGCGCAAAAATTGAGGGAGTTATTACGCGGCTAACTTTTTGGCAGATATAAGAATAATAATATTAAGTATGTGGGATTTCAAGATTGTGCCTTGCTTGTCAGCAAGCACAATAATAAGTATGTGGGATTTCAAGATTGTGCCTTGCTTGTCAGCAAGCACAATAATAAGTATGTGGGATTTCAAGATTGTGCCTTGCTTGTCAGCAAGCACAATAATAAGTATGTGGGATTTCAAGATTGTGCCTTGCTTGTCAGCAAGCACAATAATTAAGTATGTGGGACTTCAAGATTGTGCCTTGCTTGTCAGCAAGCACAATAATTATTGCTTTTATCTCGGAAACGGAAGGTGCAATCGTGATTCTGCCCACCACTAGCGTACTTTTTCACCCCGATTCCAACGCCGCCATCATTGAGTCTCTACGAGTTACGGTTGCGGAGATACGTTGCTGTAGCGCCCCCCATAGGCAAACAATAGCGCCCCCTACACGCCAAATGACACTATCTGTTCTGAAATCAACTCAGAAGTGTCAAGTGTCATACAAGAAGGAAGGCTGGCCATAATGAGAATGAATCTGCACTTCCTGCCGCCCTTCAAAATAAAACCATTTAGAAGGGACAGGCACTGAATGCTGCTATAGCGCCCCCTAAAGGCTAAATGACAAAATACTTCTGATATAGGCTCAGAGTACATCCCTCCACACCTGTACCAAGTTTGGTTAGCATCGGACGATTTTTGTGAAATAGGCCCCACCCACAGAAGATTGGAAGTGGATTATATCGCAATGGTGTGTTTTTTTTTTAAACTTCCAAATCAGTGTTGTGCAGGAGACTCCCAACATGATGTGTGCGTTGGTTTGGTGAAGATTGGACAAAATTTCAAGGGGAAATGGCAAAAAAACGGTTTTGGACAAAATGCAAAATGGCGGAAAATCTAGATATACGGAAATGGGCGTGGCCTAGATGAGTAGATGCGGGAGGACCCAAGGAATCCAGGGAAAAAATAATTTTGATGATTGACCTTACGGTTCAAAAGTTATGGACCAAAAGGTAAGGAGGGCTGTTATAGCGCCACCATCTGGTCAATTGGTGAAATTTTTTCGGGGATAGTAAAAGACCCCTCAGTGCACCTCCCTACCAAGTTTCGTAGCTCTAGCTCTTATGGTTTCTGAATGACAGCTAATTTACTGCAAGATTTTGTATGGTTTTTCCAAACCCCATGCAAGTCAATGGGGAAAAAAATGGCGCTTAATGGCGAATTGCGGCCAAACCGCTTTCACAAACCCTTAACAAAGTCATAGCATACATGTCCTCAATGAGGCGGTCATTTTGAGGTCTGGCATGTCTATGTGGCGCAAAAATTGAGGGAGTTATTACGCGGCTAACTTCTTGGCAGATATAAGAATAATAATAAGTATGTGGGATTTCAAGATTGTGCCTTGCTTGTCAGCAAGCACAATAATAAGTATGTGGGATTTCAAGATTGTGCCTTGCTTGTCAGCAAGCACAATAATAAGTATGTGGGATTTCAAGATTGTGCCTTGCTTGTCAGCAAGCACAATAATTAAGTATGTGGGACTTCAAGATTGTGCCTTGCTTGTCAGCAAGCACAATAATTATTGCTTTTATCTCGGAAACGGAAGGTGCAATCGTGATTCTGCCCACCACTAGCGTACTTTTTCACCCCGATTCCAACGCCGCCATCATTGAGTCTCTACGAGTTACGGTTGCGGAGATACGTTGCTGTAGCGCCCCCCATAGGCAAACAATAGCGCCCCCTACACGCCAAATGACACTATCTGTTCTGAAATCAACTCAGAAGTGTCAAGTGTCATACAAGAAGGAAGGCTGGCCATAATATGAATGAATCTGCACTTCCTGCCGCCCTTCAAAATAAAACCATTTAGAAGGGACAGGCACTGAATGCTGCTATAGCGCCCCCTAAAGGCTAAATGACAAAATACTTCTGATATAGGCTCAGAGTACATCCCTCCACACCTGTAGCAAGTTTGGTTAGCATCGGACGATTTTTGTGAAATAGGCCCCACCCACAGAAGATTGGAAGTGGATTATATCGCAATGGTGTGTTTTTTTTTTTAACTTCCAAATCAGTGTTGTGCAGGAGACTCCCAACATGATGTGTGCGTTGGTTTGGTGAAGATTGGACAAAATTTCAAGGGGAAATGGCAAAAAAACGGTTTTGGACAAAATGCAAAATGGCGGAAAATCTAGATATACGGAAATGGGCGTGGCCTAGATGAGTAGATGCGGGAGGACCCAAGGAATCCAGGGAAAAAAGAATTTTGATGATTGACCCTACGGTTCAAAAGTTATGGACCAAAAGGTAAGGAGGGCTGTTATAGCGCCACCATCTGGTCAATTGGTGAAATCTTTTCGGGGATAGTAAAAGACCCCTCAGTGCACCTCCCTACCAAGTTTCGTAGCTCTAGCTGTTATGGTTTCTAAATGACAGCTAATTTACTGCAAGATTTTGCAAGATTTTTCCAAACCCCATGCAAGTCAATGGGAAAAAAAATGGCGCTTAATGGCGAATTGCGGCCAAACCGCTTTCACAAACCCTTAACAAAGTCATAGCATACATGTCCTCAATGAGCCGCTCATTTTGAGGTCTGGCATGTCTATGTGGCGCAAAAATTGAGGGAGTTATTACGCGGCTAACTTTTTGGCAGATATAAGAATAATAATATTAAGTATGTGGGATTTCAAGATTGTGCCTTGCTTGTCAGCAAGCACAATAATAAGTATGTGGGATTTCAAGATTGTGCCTTGCTTGTCAGCAAGCACAATAATAAGTATGTGGGATTTCAAGATTGTGCCTTGCTTGTCAGCAAGCACAATAATAAGTATGTGGGATTTCAAGATTGTGCCTTGCTTGTCAGCAAGCACAATAATTAAGTATGTGGGACTTCAAGATTGTGCCTTGCTTGTCAGCAAGCACAATAATTATTGCTTTTATCTCGGAAACGGAAGGTGCAATCGTGATTCTGCCCACCACTAGCGTACTTTTTCACCCCGATTCCAACGCCGCCATCATTGAGTCTCTACGAGTTACGGTTGCGGAGATACGTTGCTGTAGCGCCCCCCATAGGCAAACAATAGCGCCCCCTACACGCCAAATGACACTATCTGTTCTGAAATCAACTCAGAAGTGTCAAGTGTCATACAAGAAGGAAGGCTGGCCATAATGAGAATGAATCTGCACTTCCTGCCGCCCTTCAAAATAAAACCATTTAGAAGGGACAGGCACTGAATGCTGCTATAGCGCCCCCTAAAGGCTAAATGACAAAATACTTCTGATATAGGCTCAGAGTACATCCCTCCACACCTGTACCAAGTTTGGTTAGCATCGGACGATTTTTGTGAAATAGGCCCCACCCACAGAAGATTGGAAGTGGATTATATCGCAATGGTGTGTTTTTTTTTTAAACTTCCAAATCAGTGTTGTGCAGGAGACTCCCAACATGATGTGTGCGTTGGTTTGGTGAAGATTGGACAAAATTTCAAGGGGAAATGGCAAAAAAACGGTTTTGGACAAAATGCAAAATGGCGGAAAATCTAGATATACGGAAATGGGCGTGGCCTAGATGAGTAGATGCGGGAGGACCCAAGGAATCCAGGGAAAAAATAATTTTGATGATTGACCTTACGGTTCAAAAGTTATGGACCAAAAGGTAAGGAGGGCTGTTATAGCGCCACCATCTGGTCAATTGGTGAAATTTTTTCGGGGATAGTAAAAGACCCCTCAGTGCACCTCCCTACCAAGTTTCGTAGCTCTAGCTCTTATGGTTTCTGAATGACAGCTAATTTACTGCAAGATTTTGTATGGTTTTTCCAAACCCCATGCAAGTCAATGGGGAAAAAAATGGCGCTTAATGGCGAATTGCGGCCAAACCGCTTTCACAAACCCTTAACAAAGTCATAGCATACATGTCCTCAATGAGGCGGTCATTTTGAGGTCTGGCATGTCTATGTGGCGCAAAAATTGAGGGAGTTATTACGCGGCTAACTTCTTGGCAGATATAAGAATAATAATAAGTATGTGGGATTTCAAGATTGTGCCTTGCTTGTCAGCAAGCACAATAATAAGTATGTGGGATTTCAAGATTGTGCCTTGCTTGTCAGCAAGCACAATAATAAGTATGTGGGATTTCAAGATTGTGCCTTGCTTGTCAGCAAGCACAATAATTAAGTATGTGGGACTTCAAGATTGTGCCTTGCTTGTCAGCAAGCACAATAATTATTGCTTTTATCTCGGAAACGGAAGGTGCAATCGTGATTCTGCCCACCACTAGCGTACTTTTTCACCCCGATTCCAACGCCGCCATCATTGAGTCTCTACGAGTTACGGTTGCGGAGATACGTTGCTGTAGCGCCCCCCATAGGCAAACAATAGCGCCCCCTACACGCCAAATGACACTATCTGTTCTGAAATCAACTCAGAAGTGTCAAGTGTCATACAAGAAGGAAGGCTGGCCATAATATGAATGAATCTGCACTTCCTGCCGCCCTTCAAAATAAAACCATTTAGAAGGGACAGGCACTGAATGCTGCTATAGCGCCCCCTAAAGGCTAAATGACAAAATACTTCTGATATAGGCTCAGAGTACATCCCTCCACACCTGTAGCAAGTTTGGTTAGCATCGGACGATTTTTGTGAAATAGGCCCCACCCACAGAAGATTGGAAGTGGATTATATCGCAATGGTGTGTTTTTTTTTTTAACTTCCAAATCAGTGTTGTGCAGGAGACTCCCAACATGATGTGTGCGTTGGTTTGGTGAAGATTGGACAAAATTTCAAGGGGAAATGGCAAAAAAACGGTTTTGGACAAAATGCAAAATGGCGGAAAATCTAGATATACGGAAATGGGCGTGGCCTAGATGAGTAGATGCGGGAGGACCCAAGGAATCCAGGGAAAAAAGAATTTTGATGATTGACCCTACGGTTCAAAAGTTATGGACCAAAAGGTAAGGAGGGCTGTTATAGCGCCACCATCTGGTCAATTGGTGAAATCTTTTCGGGGATAGTAAAAGACCCCTCAGTGCACCTCCCTACCAAGTTTCGTAGCTCTAGCTGTTATGGTTTCTAAATGACAGCTAATTTACTGCAAGATTTTGCAAGATTTTTCCAAACCCCATGCAAGTCAATGGGAAAAAAAATGGCGCTTAATGGCGAATTGCGGCCAAACCGCTTTCACAAACCCTTAACAAAGTCATAGCATACATGTCCTCAATGAGCCGCTCATTTTGAGGTCTGGCATGTCTATGTGGCGCAAAAATTGAGGGAGTTATTACGCGGCTAACTTTTTGGCAGATATAAGAATAATAATATTAAGTATGTGGGATTTCAAGATTGTGCCTTGCTTGTCAGCAAGCACAATAATAAGTATGTGGGATTTCAAGATTGTGCCTTGCTTGTCAGCAAGCACAATAATAAGTATGTGGGATTTCAAGATTGTGCCTTGCTTGTCAGCAAGCACAATAATAAGTATGTGGGATTTCAAGATTGTGCCTTGCTTGTCAGCAAGCACAATAATTAAGTATGTGGGACTTCAAGATTGTGCCTTGCTTGTCAGCAAGCACAATAATTATTGCTTTTATCTCGGAAACGGAAGGTGCAATCGTGATTCTGCCCACCACTAGCGTACTTTTTCACCCCGATTCCAACGCCGCCATCATTGAGTCTCTACGAGTTACGGTTGCGGAGATACGTTGCTGTAGCGCCCCCCATAGGCAAACAATAGCGCCCCCTACACGCCAAATGACACTATCTGTTCTGAAATCAACTCAGAAGTGTCAAGTGTCATACAAGAAGGAAGGCTGGCCATAATGAGAATGAATCTGCACTTCCTGCCGCCCTTCAAAATAAAACCATTTAGAAGGGACAGGCACTGAATGCTGCTATAGCGCCCCCTAAAGGCTAAATGACAAAATACTTCTGATATAGGCTCAGAGTACATCCCTCCACACCTGTACCAAGTTTGGTTAGCATCGGACGATTTTTGTGAAATAGGCCCCACCCACAGAAGATTGGAAGTGGATTATATCGCAATGGTGTGTTTTTTTTTTAAACTTCCAAATCAGTGTTGTGCAGGAGACTCCCAACATGATGTGTGCGTTGGTTTGGTGAAGATTGGACAAAATTTCAAGGGGAAATGGCAAAAAAACGGTTTTGGACAAAATGCAAAATGGCGGAAAATCTAGATATACGGAAATGGGCGTGGCCTAGATGAGTAGATGCGGGAGGACCCAAGGAATCCAGGGAAAAAATAATTTTGATGATTGACCTTACGGTTCAAAAGTTATGGACCAAAAGGTAAGGAGGGCTGTTATAGCGCCACCATCTGGTCAATTGGTGAAATTTTTTCGGGGATAGTAAAAGACCCCTCAGTGCACCTCCCTACCAAGTTTCGTAGCTCTAGCTCTTATGGTTTCTGAATGACAGCTAATTTACTGCAAGATTTTGTATGGTTTTTCCAAACCCCATGCAAGTCAATGGGGAAAAAAATGGCGCTTAATGGCGAATTGCGGCCAAACCGCTTTCACAAACCCTTAACAAAGTCATAGCATACATGTCCTCAATGAGGCGGTCATTTTGAGGTCTGGCATGTCTATGTGGCGCAAAAATTGAGGGAGTTATTACGCGGCTAACTTCTTGGCAGATATAAGAATAATAATAAGTATGTGGGATTTCAAGATTGTGCCTTGCTTGTCAGCAAGCACAATAATAAGTATGTGGGATTTCAAGATTGTGCCTTGCTTGTCAGCAAGCACAATAATAAGTATGTGGGATTTCAAGATTGTGCCTTGCTTGTCAGCAAGCACAATAATTAAGTATGTGGGACTTCAAGATTGTGCCTTGCTTGTCAGCAAGCACAATAATTATTGCTTTTATCTCGGAAACGGAAGGTGCAATCGTGATTCTGCCCACCACTAGCGTACTTTTTCACCCCGATTCCAACGCCGCCATCATTGAGTCTCTACGAGTTACGGTTGCGGAGATACGTTGCTGTAGCGCCCCCCATAGGCAAACAATAGCGCCCCCTACACGCCAAATGACACTATCTGTTCTGAAATCAACTCAGAAGTGTCAAGTGTCATACAAGAAGGAAGGCTGGCCATAATATGAATGAATCTGCACTTCCTGCCGCCCTTCAAAATAAAACCATTTAGAAGGGACAGGCACTGAATGCTGCTATAGCGCCCCCTAAAGGCTAAATGACAAAATACTTCTGATATAGGCTCAGAGTACATCCCTCCACACCTGTAGCAAGTTTGGTTAGCATCGGACGATTTTTGTGAAATAGGCCCCACCCACAGAAGATTGGAAGTGGATTATATCGCAATGGTGTGTTTTTTTTTTTAACTTCCAAATCAGTGTTGTGCAGGAGACTCCCAACATGATGTGTGCGTTGGTTTGGTGAAGATTGGACAAAATTTCAAGGGGAAATGGCAAAAAAACGGTTTTGGACAAAATGCAAAATGGCGGAAAATCTAGATATACGGAAATGGGCGTGGCCTAGATGAGTAGATGCGGGAGGACCCAAGGAATCCAGGGAAAAAAGAATTTTGATGATTGACCCTACGGTTCAAAAGTTATGGACCAAAAGGTAAGGAGGGCTGTTATAGCGCCACCATCTGGTCAATTGGTGAAATCTTTTCGGGGATAGTAAAAGACCCCTCAGTGCACCTCCCTACCAAGTTTCGTAGCTCTAGCTGTTATGGTTTCTAAATGACAGCTAATTTACTGCAAGATTTTGCAAGATTTTTCCAAACCCCATGCAAGTCAATGGGAAAAAAAATGGCGCTTAATGGCGAATTGCGGCCAAACCGCTTTCACAAACCCTTAACAAAGTCATAGCATACATGTCCTCAATGAGCCGCTCATTTTGAGGTCTGGCATGTCTATGTGGCGCAAAAATTGAGGGAGTTATTACGCGGCTAACTTTTTGGCAGATATAAGAATAATAATATTAAGTATGTGGGATTTCAAGATTGTGCCTTGCTTGTCAGCAAGCACAATAATAAGTATGTGGGATTTCAAGATTGTGCCTTGCTTGTCAGCAAGCACAATAATAAGTATGTGGGATTTCAAGATTGTGCCTTGCTTGTCAGCAAGCACAATAATAAGTATGTGGGATTTCAAGATTGTGCCTTGCTTGTCAGCAAGCACAATAATTAAGTATGTGGGACTTCAAGATTGTGCCTTGCTTGTCAGCAAGCACAATAATTATTGCTTTTATCTCGGAAACGGAAGGTGCAATCGTGATTCTGCCCACCACTAGCGTACTTTTTCACCCCGATTCCAACGCCGCCATCATTGAGTCTCTACGAGTTACGGTTGCGGAGATACGTTGCTGTAGCGCCCCCCATAGGCAAACAATAGCGCCCCCTACACGCCAAATGACACTATCTGTTCTGAAATCAACTCAGAAGTGTCAAGTGTCATACAAGAAGGAAGGCTGGCCATAATATGAATGAATCTGCACTTCCTGCCGCCCTTCAAAATAAAACCATTTAGAAGGGACAGGCACTGAATGCTGCTATAGCGCCCCCTAAAGGCTAAATGACAAAATACTTCTGATATAGGCTCAGAGTACATCCCTCCACACCTGTAGCAAGTTTGGTTAGCATCGGACGATTTTTGTGAAATAGGCCCCACCCACAGAAGATTGGAAGTGGATTATATCGCAATGGTGTGTTTTTTTTTTTAACTTCCAAATCAGTGTTGTGCAGGAGACTCCCAACATGATGTGTGCGTTGGTTTGGTGAAGATTGGACAAAATTTCAAGGGGAAATGGCAAAAAAACGGTTTTGGACAAAATGCAAAATGGCGGAAAATCTAGATATACGGAAATGGGCGTGGCCTAGATGAGTAGATGCGGGAGGACCCAAGGAATCCAGGGAAAAAAGAATTTTGATGATTGACCCTACGGTTCAAAAGTTATGGACCAAAAGGTAAGGAGGGCTGTTATAGCGCCACCATCTGGTCAATTGGTGAAATCTTTTCGGGGATAGTAAAAGACCCCTCAGTGCACCTCCCTACCAAGTTTCGTAGCTCTAGCTGTTATGGTTTCTAAATGACAGCTAATTTACTGCAAGATTTTGCAAGATTTTTCCAAACCCCATGCAAGTCAATGGGAAAAAAAATGGCGCTTAATGGCGAATTGCGGCCAAACCGCTTTCACAAACCCTTAACAAAGTCATAGCATACATGTCCTCAATGAGCCGCTCATTTTGAGGTCTGGCATGTCTATGTGGCGCAAAAATTGAGGGAGTTATTACGCGGCTAACTTTTTGGCAGATATAAGAATAATAATATTAAGTATGTGGGATTTCAAGATTGTGCCTTGCTTGTCAGCAAGCACAATAATAAGTATGTGGGATTTCAAGATTGTGCCTTGCTTGTCAGCAAGCACAATAATAAGTATGTGGGATTTCAAGATTGTGCCTTGCTTGTCAGCAAGCACAATAATAAGTATGTGGGATTTCAAGATTGTGCCTTGCTTGTCAGCAAGCACAATAATTAAGTATGTGGGACTTCAAGATTGTGCCTTGCTTGTCAGCAAGCACAATAATTATTGCTTTTATCTCGGAAACGGAAGGTGCAATCGTGATTCTGCCCACCACTAGCGTACTTTTTCACCCCGATTCCAACGCCGCCATCATTGAGTCTCTACGAGTTACGGTTGCGGAGATACGTTGCTGTAGCGCCCCCCATAGGCAAACAATAGCGCCCCCTACACGCCAAATGACACTATCTGTTCTGAAATCAACTCAGAAGTGTCAAGTGTCATACAAGAAGGAAGGCTGGCCATAATGAGAATGAATCTGCACTTCCTGCCGCCCTTCAAAATAAAACCATTTAGAAGGGACAGGCACTGAATGCTGCTATAGCGCCCCCTAAAGGCTAAATGACAAAATACTTCTGATATAGGCTCAGAGTACATCCCTCCACACCTGTACCAAGTTTGGTTAGCATCGGACGATTTTTGTGAAATAGGCCCCACCCACAGAAGATTGGAAGTGGATTATATCGCAATGGTGTGTTTTTTTTTTAAACTTCCAAATCAGTGTTGTGCAGGAGACTCCCAACATGATGTGTGCGTTGGTTTGGTGAAGATTGGACAAAATTTCAAGGGGAAATGGCAAAAAAACGGTTTTGGACAAAATGCAAAATGGCGGAAAATCTAGATATACGGAAATGGGCGTGGCCTAGATGAGTAGATGCGGGAGGACCCAAGGAATCCAGGGAAAAAATAATTTTGATGATTGACCTTACGGTTCAAAAGTTATGGACCAAAAGGTAAGGAGGGCTGTTATAGCGCCACCATCTGGTCAATTGGTGAAATTTTTTCGGGGATAGTAAAAGACCCCTCAGTGCACCTCCCTACCAAGTTTCGTAGCTCTAGCTCTTATGGTTTCTGAATGACAGCTAATTTACTGCAAGATTTTGTATGGTTTTTCCAAACCCCATGCAAGTCAATGGGGAAAAAAATGGCGCTTAATGGCGAATTGCGGCCAAACCGCTTTCACAAACCCTTAACAAAGTCATAGCATACATGTCCTCAATGAGGCGGTCATTTTGAGGTCTGGCATGTCTATGTGGCGCAAAAATTGAGGGAGTTATTACGCGGCTAACTTCTTGGCAGATATAAGAATAATAATAAGTATGTGGGATTTCAAGATTGTGCCTTGCTTGTCAGCAAGCACAATAATAAGTATGTGGGATTTCAAGATTGTGCCTTGCTTGTCAGCAAGCACAATAATAAGTATGTGGGATTTCAAGATTGTGCCTTGCTTGTCAGCAAGCACAATAATTAAGTATGTGGGACTTCAAGATTGTGCCTTGCTTGTCAGCAAGCACAATAATTATTGCTTTTATCTCGGAAACGGAAGGTGCAATCGTGATTCTGCCCACCACTAGCGTACTTTTTCACCCCGATTCCAACGCCGCCATCATTGAGTCTCTACGAGTTACGGTTGCGGAGATACGTTGCTGTAGCGCCCCCCATAGGCAAACAATAGCGCCCCCTACACGCCAAATGACACTATCTGTTCTGAAATCAACTCAGAAGTGTCAAGTGTCATACAAGAAGGAAGGCTGGCCATAATATGAATGAATCTGCACTTCCTGCCGCCCTTCAAAATAAAACCATTTAGAAGGGACAGGCACTGAATGCTGCTATAGCGCCCCCTAAAGGCTAAATGACAAAATACTTCTGATATAGGCTCAGAGTACATCCCTCCACACCTGTAGCAAGTTTGGTTAGCATCGGACGATTTTTGTGAAATAGGCCCCACCCACAGAAGATTGGAAGTGGATTATATCGCAATGGTGTGTTTTTTTTTTTAACTTCCAAATCAGTGTTGTGCAGGAGACTCCCAACATGATGTGTGCGTTGGTTTGGTGAAGATTGGACAAAATTTCAAGGGGAAATGGCAAAAAAACGGTTTTGGACAAAATGCAAAATGGCGGAAAATCTAGATATACGGAAATGGGCGTGGCCTAGATGAGTAGATGCGGGAGGACCCAAGGAATCCAGGGAAAAAAGAATTTTGATGATTGACCCTACGGTTCAAAAGTTATGGACCAAAAGGTAAGGAGGGCTGTTATAGCGCCACCATCTGGTCAATTGGTGAAATCTTTTCGGGGATAGTAAAAGACCCCTCAGTGCACCTCCCTACCAAGTTTCGTAGCTCTAGCTGTTATGGTTTCTAAATGACAGCTAATTTACTGCAAGATTTTGCAAGATTTTTCCAAACCCCATGCAAGTCAATGGGAAAAAAAATGGCGCTTAATGGCGAATTGCGGCCAAACCGCTTTCACAAACCCTTAACAAAGTCATAGCATACATGTCCTCAATGAGCCGCTCATTTTGAGGTCTGGCATGTCTATGTGGCGCAAAAATTGAGGGAGTTATTACGCGGCTAACTTTTTGGCAGATATAAGAATAATAATATTAAGTATGTGGGATTTCAAGATTGTGCCTTGCTTGTCAGCAAGCACAATAATAAGTATGTGGGATTTCAAGATTGTGCCTTGCTTGTCAGCAAGCACAATAATAAGTATGTGGGATTTCAAGATTGTGCCTTGCTTGTCAGCAAGCACAATAATAAGTATGTGGGATTTCAAGATTGTGCCTTGCTTGTCAGCAAGCACAATAATTAAGTATGTGGGACTTCAAGATTGTGCCTTGCTTGTCAGCAAGCACAATAATTATTGCTTTTATCTCGGAAACGGAAGGTGCAATCGTGATTCTGCCCACCACTAGCGTACTTTTTCACCCCGATTCCAACGCCGCCATCATTGAGTCTCTACGAGTTACGGTTGCGGAGATACGTTGCTGTAGCGCCCCCCATAGGCAAACAATAGCGCCCCCTACACGCCAAATGACACTATCTGTTCTGAAATCAACTCAGAAGTGTCAAGTGTCATACAAGAAGGAAGGCTGGCCATAATATGAATGAATCTGCACTTCCTGCCGCCCTTCAAAATAAAACCATTTAGAAGGGACAGGCACTGAATGCTGCTATAGCGCCCCCTAAAGGCTAAATGACAAAATACTTCTGATATAGGCTCAGAGTACATCCCTCCACACCTGTAGCAAGTTTGGTTAGCATCGGACGATTTTTGTGAAATAGGCCCCACCC
The DNA here is from genome assembly GCF_964638095.1 of Poromitra crassiceps. Lineage (NCBI taxonomy): Eukaryota > Metazoa > Chordata > Actinopteri > Beryciformes > Melamphaidae > Poromitra > Poromitra crassiceps. The sequence goes on from NC_139647.1 coordinate 24,820,800, forward strand.
ACAGAAGATTGGAAGTGGATTATATCGCAATGGTGTGTTTTTTTTTTTAACTTCCAAATCAGTGTTGTGCAGGAGACTCCCAACATGATGTGTGCGTTGGTTTGGTGAAGATTGGACAAAATTTCAAGGGGAAATGGCAAAAAAACGGTTTTGGACAAAATGCAAAATGGCGGAAAATCTAGATATACGGAAATGGGCGTGGCCTAGATGAGTAGATGCGGGAGGACCCAAGGAATCCAGGGAAAAAATAATTTTGATGATTGACCTTACGGTTCAAAAGTTATGGACCAAAAGGTAAGGAGGGCTGTTATAGCGCCACCATCTGGTCAATTGGTGAAATTTTTTCGGGGATAGTAAAAGACCCCTCAGTGCACCTCCCTACCAAGTTTCGTAGCTCTAGCTCTTATGGTTTCTGAATGACAGCTAATTTACTGCAAGATTTTGTATGGTTTTTCCAAACCCCATGCAAGTCAATGGGGAAAAAAATGGCGCTTAATGGCGAATTGCGGCCAAACCGCTTTCACAAACCCTTAACAAAGTCATAGCATACATGTCCTCAATGAGGCGGTCATTTTGAGGTCTGGCATGTCTATGTGGCGCAAAAATTGAGGGAGTTATTACGCGGCTAACTTCTTGGCAGATATAAGAATAATAATAAGTATGTGGGATTTCAAGATTGTGCCTTGCTTGTCAGCAAGCACAATAATAAGTATGTGGGATTTCAAGATTGTGCCTTGCTTGTCAGCAAGCACAATAATTAAGTATGTGGGACTTCAAGATTGTGCCTTGCTTGTCAGCAAGCACAATAATTATTGCTTTTATCTCGGAAACGGAAGGTGCAATCGTGATTCTGCCCACCACTAGCGTACTTTTTCACCCCGATTCCAACGCCGCCATCATTGAGTCTCTACGAGTTACGGTTGCGGAGATACGTTGCTGTAGCGCCCCCCATAGGCAAACAATAGCGCCCCCTACACGCCAAATGACACTATCTGTTCTGAAATCAACTCAGAAGTGTCAAGTGTCATACAAGAAGGAAGGCTGGCCATAATATGAATGAATCTGCACTTCCTGCCGCCCTTCAAAATAAAACCATTTAGAAGGGACAGGCACTGAATGCTGCTATAGCGCCCCCTAAAGGCTAAATGACAAAATACTTCTGATATAGGCTCAGAGTACATCCCTCCACACCTGTAGCAAGTTTGGTTAGCATCGGACGATTTTTGTGAAATAGGCCCCACCCACAGAAGATTGGAAGTGGATTATATCGCAATGGTGTGTTTTTTTTTTTAACTTCCAAATCAGTGTTGTGCAGGAGACTCCCAACATGATGTGTGCGTTGGTTTGGTGAAGATTGGACAAAATTTCAAGGGGAAATGGCAAAAAAACGGTTTTGGACAAAATGCAAAATGGCGGAAAATCTAGATATACGGAAATGGGCGTGGCCTAGATGAGTAGATGCGGGAGGACCCAAGGAATCCAGGGAAAAAAGAATTTTGATGATTGACCCTACGGTTCAAAAGTTATGGACCAAAAGGTAAGGAGGGCTGTTATAGCGCCACCATCTGGTCAATTGGTGAAATCTTTTCGGGGATAGTAAAAGACCCCTCAGTGCACCTCCCTACCAAGTTTCGTAGCTCTAGCTGTTATGGTTTCTAAATGACAGCTAATTTACTGCAAGATTTTGCAAGATTTTTCCAAACCCCATGCAAGTCAATGGGAAAAAAAATGGCGCTTAATGGCGAATTGCGGCCAAACCGCTTTCACAAACCCTTAACAAAGTCATAGCATACATGTCCTCAATGAGCCGCTCATTTTGAGGTCTGGCATGTCTATGTGGCGCAAAAATTGAGGGAGTTATTACGCGGCTAACTTTTTGGCAGATATAAGAATAATAATATTAAGTATGTGGGATTTCAAGATTGTGCCTTGCTTGTCAGCAAGCACAATAATAAGTATGTGGGATTTCAAGATTGTGCCTTGCTTGTCAGCAAGCACAATAATAAGTATGTGGGATTTCAAGATTGTGCCTTGCTTGTCAGCAAGCACAATAATAAGTATGTGGGATTTCAAGATTGTGCCTTGCTTGTCAGCAAGCACAATAATTAAGTATGTGGGACTTCAAGATTGTGCCTTGCTTGTCAGCAAGCACAATAATTATTGCTTTTATCTCGGAAACGGAAGGTGCAATCGTGATTCTGCCCACCACTAGCGTACTTTTTCACCCCGATTCCAACGCCGCCATCATTGAGTCTCTACGAGTTACGGTTGCGGAGATACGTTGCTGTAGCGCCCCCCATAGGCAAACAATAGCGCCCCCTACACGCCAAATGACACTATCTGTTCTGAAATCAACTCAGAAGTGTCAAGTGTCATACAAGAAGGAAGGCTGGCCATAATGAGAATGAATCTGCACTTCCTGCCGCCCTTCAAAATAAAACCATTTAGAAGGGACAGGCACTGAATGCTGCTATAGCGCCCCCTAAAGGCTAAATGACAAAATACTTCTGATATAGGCTCAGAGTACATCCCTCCACACCTGTACCAAGTTTGGTTAGCATCGGACGATTTTTGTGAAATAGGCCCCACCCACAGAAGATTGGAAGTGGATTATATCGCAATGGTGTGTTTTTTTTTTAAACTTCCAAATCAGTGTTGTGCAGGAGACTCCCAACATGATGTGTGCGTTGGTTTGGTGAAGATTGGACAAAATTTCAAGGGGAAATGGCAAAAAAACGGTTTTGGACAAAATGCAAAATGGCGGAAAATCTAGATATACGGAAATGGGCGTGGCCTAGATGAGTAGATGCGGGAGGACCCAAGGAATCCAGGGAAAAAATAATTTTGATGATTGACCTTACGGTTCAAAAGTTATGGACCAAAAGGTAAGGAGGGCTGTTATAGCGCCACCATCTGGTCAATTGGTGAAATTTTTTCGGGGATAGTAAAAGACCCCTCAGTGCACCTCCCTACCAAGTTTCGTAGCTCTAGCTCTTATGGTTTCTGAATGACAGCTAATTTACTGCAAGATTTTGTATGGTTTTTCCAAACCCCATGCAAGTCAATGGGGAAAGAAATGGCGCTTAATGGCGAATTGCGGCCAAACCGCTTTCACAAACCCTTAACAAAGTCATAGCATACATGTCCTCAATGAGGCGGTCATTTTGAGGTCTGGCATGTCTATGTGGCGCAAAAATTGAGGGAGTTATTACGCGGCTAACTTCTTGGCAGATATAAGAATAATAATAAGTATGTGGGATTTCAAGATTGTGCCTTGCTTGTCAGCAAGCACAATAATAAGTATGTGGGATTTCAAGATTGTGCCTTGCTTGTCAGCAAGCACAATAATAAGTATGTGGGATTTCAAGATTGTGCCTTGCTTGTCAGCAAGCACAATAATTAAGTATGTGGGACTTCAAGATTGTGCCTTGCTTGTCAGCAAGCACAATAATTATTGCTTTTATCTCGGAAACGGAAGGTGCAATCGTGATTCTGCCCACCACTAGCGTACTTTTTCACCCCGATTCCAACGCCGCCATCATTGAGTCTCTACGAGTTACGGTTGCGGAGATACGTTGCTGTAGCGCCCCCCATAGGCAAACAATAGCGCCCCCTACACGCCAAATGACACTATCTGTTCTGAAATCAACTCAGAAGTGTCAAGTGTCATACAAGAAGGAAGGCTGGCCATAATATGAATGAATCTGCACTTCCTGCCGCCCTTCAAAATAAAACCATTTAGAAGGGACAGGCACTGAATGCTGCTATAGCGCCCCCTAAAGGCTAAATGACAAAATACTTCTGATATAGGCTCAGAGTACATCCCTCCACACCTGTAGCAAGTTTGGTTAGCATCGGACGATTTTTGTGAAATAGGCCCCACCCACAGAAGATTGGAAGTGGATTATATCGCAATGGTGTGTTTTTTTTTTTAACTTCCAAATCAGTGTTGTGCAGGAGACTCCCAACATGATGTGTGCGTTGGTTTGGTGAAGATTGGACAAAATTTCAAGGGGAAATGGCAAAAAAACGGTTTTGGACAAAATGCAAAATGGCGGAAAATCTAGATATACGGAAATGGGCGTGGCCTAGATGAGTAGATGCGGGAGGACCCAAGGAATCCAGGGAAAAAAGAATTTTGATGATTGACCCTACGGTTCAAAAGTTATGGACCAAAAGGTAAGGAGGGCTGTTATAGCGCCACCATCTGGTCAATTGGTGAAATCTTTTCGGGGATAGTAAAAGACCCCTCAGTGCACCTCCCTACCAAGTTTCGTAGCTCTAGCTGTTATGGTTTCTAAATGACAGCTAATTTACTGCAAGATTTTGCAAGATTTTTCCAAACCCCATGCAAGTCAATGGGAAAAAAAATGGCGCTTAATGGCGAATTGCGGCCAAACCGCTTTCACAAACCCTTAACAAAGTCATAGCATACATGTCCTCAATGAGCCGCTCATTTTGAGGTCTGGCATGTCTATGTGGCGCAAAAATTGAGGGAGTTATTACGCGGCTAACTTTTTGGCAGATATAAGAATAATAATATTAAGTATGTGGGATTTCAAGATTGTGCCTTGCTTGTCAGCAAGCACAATAATAAGTATGTGGGATTTCAAGATTGTGCCTTGCTTGTCAGCAAGCACAATAATAAGTATGTGGGATTTCAAGATTGTGCCTTGCTTGTCAGCAAGCACAATAATAAGTATGTGGGATTTCAAGATTGTGCCTTGCTTGTCAGCAAGCACAATAATTAAGTATGTGGGACTTCAAGATTGTGCCTTGCTTGTCAGCAAGCACAATAATTATTGCTTTTATCTCGGAAACGGAAGGTGCAATCGTGATTCTGCCCACCACTAGCGTACTTTTTCACCCCGATTCCAACGCCGCCATCATTGAGTCTCTACGAGTTACGGTTGCGGAGATACGTTGCTGTAGCGCCCCCCATAGGCAAACAATAGCGCCCCCTACACGCCAAATGACACTATCTGTTCTGAAATCAACTCAGAAGTGTCAAGTGTCATACAAGAAGGAAGGCTGGCCATAATGAGAATGAATCTGCACTTCCTGCCGCCCTTCAAAATAAAACCATTTAGAAGGGACAGGCACTGAATGCTGCTATAGCGCCCCCTAAAGGCTAAATGACAAAATACTTCTGATATAGGCTCAGAGTACATCCCTCCACACCTGTACCAAGTTTGGTTAGCATCGGACGATTTTTGTGAAATAGGCCCCACCCACAGAAGATTGGAAGTGGATTATATCGCAATGGTGTGTTTTTTTTTTAAACTTCCAAATCAGTGTTGTGCAGGAGACTCCCAACATGATGTGTGCGTTGGTTTGGTGAAGATTGGACAAAATTTCAAGGGGAAATGGCAAAAAAACGGTTTTGGACAAAATGCAAAATGGCGGAAAATCTAGATATACGGAAATGGGCGTGGCCTAGATGAGTAGATGCGGGAGGACCCAAGGAATCCAGGGAAAAAATAATTTTGATGATTGACCTTACGGTTCAAAAGTTATGGACCAAAAGGTAAGGAGGGCTGTTATAGCGCCACCATCTGGTCAATTGGTGAAATTTTTTCGGGGATAGTAAAAGACCCCTCAGTGCACCTCCCTACCAAGTTTCGTAGCTCTAGCTCTTATGGTTTCTGAATGACAGCTAATTTACTGCAAGATTTTGTATGGTTTTTCCAAACCCCATGCAAGTCAATGGGGAAAAAAATGGCGCTTAATGGCGAATTGCGGCCAAACCGCTTTCACAAACCCTTAACAAAGTCATAGCATACATGTCCTCAATGAGGCGGTCATTTTGAGGTCTGGCATGTCTATGTGGCGCAAAAATTGAGGGAGTTATTACGCGGCTAACTTCTTGGCAGATATAAGAATAATAATAAGTATGTGGGATTTCAAGATTGTGCCTTGCTTGTCAGCAAGCACAATAATAAGTATGTGGGATTTCAAGATTGTGCCTTGCTTGTCAGCAAGCACAATAATAAGTATGTGGGATTTCAAGATTGTGCCTTGCTTGTCAGCAAGCACAATAATTAAGTATGTGGGACTTCAAGATTGTGCCTTGCTTGTCAGCAAGCACAATAATTATTGCTTTTATCTCGGAAACGGAAGGTGCAATCGTGATTCTGCCCACCACTAGCGTACTTTTTCACCCCGATTCCAACGCCGCCATCATTGAGTCTCTACGAGTTACGGTTGCGGAGATACGTTGCTGTAGCGCCCCCCATAGGCAAACAATAGCGCCCCCTACACGCCAAATGACACTATCTGTTCTGAAATCAACTCAGAAGTGTCAAGTGTCATACAAGAAGGAAGGCTGGCCATAATATGAATGAATCTGCACTTCCTGCCGCCCTTCAAAATAAAACCATTTAGAAGGGACAGGCACTGAATGCTGCTATAGCGCCCCCTAAAGGCTAAATGACAAAATACTTCTGATATAGGCTCAGAGTACATCCCTCCACACCTGTAGCAAGTTTGGTTAGCATCGGACGATTTTTGTGAAATAGGCCCCACCCACAGAAGATTGGAAGTGGATTATATCGCAATGGTGTGTTTTTTTTTTTAACTTCCAAATCAGTGTTGTGCAGGAGACTCCCAACATGATGTGTGCGTTGGTTTGGTGAAGATTGGACAAAATTTCAAGGGGAAATGGCAAAAAAACGGTTTTGGACAAAATGCAAAATGGCGGAAAATCTAGATATACGGAAATGGGCGTGGCCTAGATGAGTAGATGCGGGAGGACCCAAGGAATCCAGGGAAAAAATAATTTTGATGATTGACCTTACGGTTCAAAAGTTATGGACCAAAAGGTAAGGAGGGCTGTTATAGCGCCACCATCTGGTCAATTGGTGAAATTTTTTCGGGGATAGTAAAAGACCCCTCAGTGCACCTCCCTACCAAGTTTCGTAGCTCTAGCTCTTATGGTTTCTGAATGACAGCTAATTTACTGCAAGATTTTGTATGGTTTTTCCAAACCCCATGCAAGTCAATGGGGAAAAAAATGGCGCTTAATGGCGAATTGCGGCCAAACCGCTTTCACAAACCCTTAACAAAGTCATAGCATACATGTCCTCAATGAGGCGGTCATTTTGAGGTCTGGCATGTCTATGTGGCGCAAAAATTGAGGGAGTTATTACGCGGCTAACTTCTTGGCAGATATAAGAATAATAATAAGTATGTGGGATTTCAAGATTGTGCCTTGCTTGTCAGCAAGCACAATAATAAGTATGTGGGATTTCAAGATTGTGCCTTGCTTGTCAGCAAGCACAATAATAATGGGGGACTTTGTAATTTGTGCCTTGCTTTCAGCCAAAGTGTCAAGTGTCATACAAGAAGGAAGGCTGGCCATAATGAGAATGAATCTGCACTTCCTGCCGCCCTTCAAAATAAAACCATTTAGAAGGGACAGGCACTGAATGCTGCTATAGCGCCCCCTAAAGGCTAAATGACAAAATACTTCTGATATAGGCTCAGAGTACATCCCTCCACACCTGTACCAAGTTTGGTTAGCATCGGACGATCTTTGTGAAATAGGCCCCACCCACAGAAAGTTGGAAGTGGATTATATCGCAACGGTGCGTTTTTTTTTTAAACTTCCAAATCAGTGTTGTGCAGGACAGTCCCCACATGATGTGTGCGTTGGTTTGGTGAAGATTGGACAAACTTTCAAGGAGAAATCGCAAAAAAACTGTTTTGGACAAAATGCAAAATGGCGGGAAATCTAGTCAGACGGAAATGGGCGTGGCCTAGTTGAGTAGATGCGGGAGGACCCAAGGAATCCAGGGAAAAAAGAATTTTGATGATAAACCCTACGGTTCAAAAGTTATGGACCAAAAGGTAAGGAGGGCTGTTATAGCGCCACCATATGGTCAATTGGTGCAATTTTTTCGGGGATAGTAAAAGACCCCTCAGTGCACCTCCCCATCAAGTTTCGTAGCTCTAGCTCTTATGGTTTCTGAATTACACCTAATTTACTGCAAGATTTTGCAAGATTTTTCCAAACCCCATGCAAGTCAATGGGGAAAAAAATGGCGCTTAATGGCGAATTGTGGCCAAACCGCTTTCACAAACCCTTAACAAAGTCATAGCAACCATGTCCTCAATGAGCCGCTCATTTTGAGGTCTGGCATGTCTATGTGGCGCAAAAACTGTGGGCGGTGTTACGCGGCTAACTTTTTGGCAGATATAATAATAATAACTAGATGGTCTACATTTCCTAACGAAAATGTAATTGTGCTTGCTGTCCTCGCCATGCACCGCCTGGCTTCCAAAATCCCTGCCCATGGACCTAGGGGGACTAAGTAGTTATGGGGGTGCCTATGTGAGTAAAAGGACTTTGGAGTAGAAGTACTTGGTAGGTGGGGAAGTCAGACTGGTTGTAGCCTACTAGAGAGACACAAAAGGCTAGCCCAATCTCTGCAATCTAAAACTACATTACCTGCAAACTACAGCATCAATAATTACCATGTATTGTAAATGTCTCCAACTGTCTCAAGGAAAATAGGACATGATAACCTCCAGAGAAGTAGTATTCCTTGTAGTGTCATTCATGTTTATGGTTGCGACAACAACTGTTTACAAAACTAGCAGGCTTACCAGAGCTGCAAACACACAAGTGAAAAGCTATCAATGGCTGCATCTAATCAGCCAGTAACTAATGTAGGCTATGTTCCATTATGTTAGTGTAAGAAGTCAAATGTACTGATAATAGTCCCTGGTCACCAAAGTAATGTTACCCTTTTAGTTTTGTTACAGAGTTGCTGATCGGTTGTCATGTGTCCAGTCAGCCAGAGAAGCTGCTTGGGTAGCATGCTAACTAACGCCTAACGCAGTGGTTCTCAACTGGTGTAGCCTCAGGACCCACTATTTTCCTTGTCATGAAGTCGCGACCCAAATTTCAGATTATTTTTTAAACCACTCAAATTTATTGCACAAAAAATAGCGCATTTATTTAATACACAATGCCTTCATGCACTGTCAAATGAACAAAAAAGTGCAACAGAAGTGCAACTACGGCTAAAAACCAATTGAAATAAGGCAGACTTGAATTACAGGCCTATATGTTTTTAAATTTAAACAAGTCAAACTGGTCATGGTCAGAAAGTCTTATTTGAACTGTATGAAATATGAAATAAAAGGCAGACTTTTCTTGAATCACAGGCAGGCTATATGCTTTTTAGTTAAACTGGTCATAACTTTTAATAAAACTGGGGCCATGCTAATCCAGTTTCAATCATCTGAATTGAACTAAAATTAAATATGAAATGAAAAGGCAGACTTCTCTTGAATTACAGGCAGAGCATATGCTTCAGCTTGTTAAACAAGTGAAACTGGTCAGGCTAATCCAGTTTCAATAATCTGAATTAAAAAAAAAAAAAAAAAAAAAAAAAAAAGTACTGTACTGTAAAAGTCCGCGACCCAATCAAAACGGCCCCGCGACGCTACCCACCAGTTGAGAAACGCTGGCCTAACGCTAGCATTAGCTCAATTAGCTTGTTGCAACTAGTCCCAAACATTGATGAACAGTGTGTCCTAACGCCAGGGGGACAAGGTGTTTGTTTTGGCTGGCTGAGGTTAGCCTATAAGGCACAGTTGTTGTGGCTAACAGCCTCCATTCACACTAGGCTATTCACACTAGGCTATCTCTTCCATTATGTTTTCAAACCCAGCTGGCTGTATAAAATGAACAACCACAAAGTGGTGACACTTACCCATGGGTTCAGTTCATTTTGTTCATTCATTGTTTTCTGGACATGTTACCATGCTACATTAACACAGCAGGTCACAGAACAGACAGGCCTCCCATGGTTGGCGACAAGTGTATATCATTGTCTCTACCCAAGATGCAACACTGCTCTACCCAACATGCAACGCTGCTGCTCAGAGCTGCTCTTTAGCTCTATTAATCTGGTCAAATCTCACCGGATTCCTGTTTCCAGTACACTTTTAGCATTTGGTTTTTAACAGAGAAGAGTTGGAGCTGCTGAAAACATACAGTATGCAAATGAGAGGGAGACCATGAGTGATATACCCACTGAGATACAAGCATAGGTGTGTCTGTTGTCTGTATAATAGCGTGCGTGCGACAAGTGTCAAGTGTCATACAAGAAGGAAGGCTGGCCATAATGAGAATGAATCTGCACTTCCTGCCGCCCTTCAAAATAAAACCATTTAGAAGGGACAGGCACTGAATGCTGCTATAGCGCCCCCTAAAGGCTAAATGACAAAATACTTCTGATATAGGCTCAGAGTACATCCCTCCACACCTGTACCAAGTTTGGTTAGCATCGGACGATTTTTGTGAAATAGGCCCCACCCACAGAAGATTGGAAGTGGATTATATCGCAATGGTGTGTTATTTTTTTTAACTTCCAAATCAGTGTTGTGCAGGAGACTCCCAACATGATGTGTGCGTTGGTTTGGTGAAGATTGGACAAAATTTCAAGGGGAAATGGCAAAAAAACGGTTTTGGACAAAATGCAAAATGGCGGAAAATCTAGATATACGGAAATGGGCGTGGCCTAGATGAGTAGATGCGGGAGGACCCAAGGAATCCAGGGAAAAAAGAATTTTGATGATAAACCCTACGGTTCAAAAGTTATCGAGCAAAAGGTAAGGAGGGCTGTTATAGCGCCACCATATGGTCAATTGGTGCAATTTTTTCGGGGATAGTAAAAGACCCCTCAGTGCACCTCCCTACCAAGTTTCGTAGCTCTAGCTGTTATGGTTTCTGAATGACAGCTAATTTACTGCAAGATTTTGCAAGATTTTTCCAAACCCCATGCAAGTCAATGGGGAAAAAAATGGCGCTTAATGGCGAATTGCGGCCAAACCGCTTTCACAAACCCTTAACAAAGTCATAGCAACCATGTCCTCAATGAGCCGCTCATTTTGAGGTCTGGCATGTCTATGTGGCGCAAAAACTGTGGGCGGTGTTACGCGGCTAACTTTTTGGCAGATATAAGAATAATAATAAGTATGTGGGATTTCAAGATTGTGCCTTGCTTGTCAGCAAGCACAATAATAACTAGAATGTCTACATTTCCTACCGAAAATGTAATTGTGCTTGCTGTCCTCGCCATGCACCGCCTGCCTTGCAAGGTCCCTGCCCATGCAATTAGGGGGACTAAAGCTTAATTTATACTTATTATTGTGCTTGCTGACAAGCAAGGCACAATCTTGAAGTCCCACATACTTATTATTCCTATTCTTATTATATCTGCCAAAAAGTTAGCCGCGTAATAACTCCCTCAATTTTTGCGCCACATAGACATGCCAGACCTCAAAATGAGCGGCTCATTGAGGACATGGTTGCTATGACTTTGCTAAGGGTTTGTGAAAGCGGTTTGGCCGCAATTCGCCATTAAGCGCCATTTTTTTCCCCATTGACTTGCATGGGGTTTGGAAAAATCTTGCAAAATCTTGCAGTAAATTAGCTGTCATTCAGAAACCATAAAAGCTAGAGCTACGAAACTTGGTAGGGAGGTGCACTGAGGGGTCTTTTACTATCCCCGAAAAAATTGCACCAATTGACCAGATGGTGGCGCTATAACAGCCCTCCTTACCTTTTGGTCCATAACTTTTGAACCGTAGGGTCTATCATCAAAATTATTTTTTCCCTGGATTCCTTGGGTCCTCCCGCATCTACTCAACTAGGCCACGCCCATTTGCGTCTGACTAGATTTCCCGCCATTTTGCATTTTGTCCAAAACCGTTTTTTTGCCATTTCTCCTTGGAATTTTCTCCAATCTTCACCAAACCAACGCACACATCATGTGGGGACTGTCCTGCACAACACTGATTTGGAAGTTTTGAAAAAAAAAACACACCGTTGCGATATAATCCACTTCCAACTTTCTGTGGGTGGGGCCTATTTCACAAAGATCGTCCGATGCTAACCAAACTTGGTACAGGTGTGGAGGGATGTACTCTGAGCCTATAGGAGAAGTATTTTGTCATTTCGCCTTTAGGGGGCGCTATAGCAGCATTCAGTGCCTGTCCCTTCTAAATGGTTTTATTTTGAAGGGCGGCAGGAAGTGCAGATTCATTCTCATTATGGCCAGCCTTCCTTCTTGTATGACACTTGACACTTCTGAGTTGATTTCAGAAGAGATAGTGTCATTTGGCGTGTAGGGGGCGCTATTGTTTGCCTATGGGGGGCGCTACAGCAACGTATCTCCACAACCGTAACTCGTAGAGACTCAATGATGGCGGCGTTGGAATCGGGGTGAAAAAGTACGCTAGTGGTGGGCAGAATCACGATTGCACCTTCCGTTTCCGAGATAAAAGCAATAATTATTGTGCTTGCTGACAAGCAAGGCACAATCTTGAAGTCCCACATACTTATTATTCCTATTCTTATTATATCTGCCAAAAAGTTAGCCGCGTAATAACTCCCTCAATTTTTGCGCCACATAGACATGCCAGACCTCAAAATGAGCGGCTCATTGAGGACATGGTTGCTATGACTTTGCTAAGGGTTTGTGAAAGCGGTTTGGCCGCAATTCGCCATTAAGCGCCATTTTTTTCCCCATTGACTTGCATGGGGTTTGGAAAAATCTTGCAAAATCTTGCAGTAAATTAGCTGTCATTCAGAAACCATAAAAGCTAGAGCTACGAAACTTGGTAGGGAGGTGCACTGAGGGGTCTTTTACTATCCCCGAAAAAATTGCACCAATTGACCAGATGGTGGCGCTATAACAGCCCTCCTTACCTTTTGGTCCATAACTTTTGAACCGTAGGGTCTATCATCAAAATTATTTTTTCCCTGGATTCCTTGGGTCCTCCCGCATCTACTCAACTAGGCCACGCCCATTTGCGTCTGACTAGATTTCCCGCCATTTTGCATTTTGTCCAAAACCGTTTTTTTGCCATTTCTCCTTGGAATTTTCTCCAATCTTCACCAAACCAACGCACACATCATGTGGGGACTGTCCTGCACAACACTGATTTGGAAGTTTTGAAAAAAAAAACACACCGTTGCGATATAATCCACTTCCAACTTTCTGTGGGTGGGGCCTATTTCACAAAGATCGTCCGATGCTAACCAAACTTGGTACAGGTGTGGAGGGATGTACTCTGAGCCTATAGGAGAAGTATTTTGTCATTTCGCCTTTAGGGGGCGCTATAGCAGCATTCAGTGCCTGTCCCTTCTAAATGGTTTTATTTTGAAGGGCGGCAGGAAGTGCAGATTCATTCTCATTATGGCCAGCCTTCCTTCTTGTATGACACTTGACACTTCTGAGTTGATTTCAGAAGAGATAGTGTCATTTGGCGTGTAGGGGGCGCTATTGTTTGCCTATGGGGGGCGCTACAGCAACGTATCTCCACAACCGTAACTCGTAGAGACTCAATGATGGCGGCGTTGGAATCGGGGTGAAAAAGTACGCTAGTGGTGGGCAGAATCACGATTGCACCTTCCGTTTCCGAGATAAAAGCAATAATTATTGTGCTTGCTGACAAGCAAGGCACAATCTTGAAGTCCCACATACTTATTATTCCTATTCTTATTATATCTGCCAAAAAGTTAGCCGCGTAATAACTCCCTCAATTTTTGCGCCACATAGACATGCCAGACCTCAAAATGAGCGGCTCATTGAGGACATGGTTGCTATGACTTTGCTAAGGGTTTGTGAAAGCGGTTTGGCCGCAATTCGCCATTAAGCGCCATTTTTTTCCCCATTGACTTGCATGGGGTTTGGAAAAATCTTGCAAAATCTTGCAGTAAATTAGCTGTCATTCAGAAACCATAAAAGCTAGAGCTACGAAACTTGGTAGGGAGGTGCACTGAGGGGTCTTTTACTATCCCCGAAAAAATTGCACCAATTGACCAGATGGTGGCGCTATAACAGCCCTCCTTACCTTTTGGTCCATAACTTTTGAACCGTAGGGTCTATCATCAAAATTATTTTTTCCCTGGATTCCTTGGGTCCTCCCGCATCTACTCAACTAGGCCACGCCCATTTGCGTCTGACTAGATTTCCCGCCATTTTGCATTTTGTCCAAAACCGTTTTTTTGCCATTTCTCCTTGGAATTTTCTCCAATCTTCACCAAACCAACGCACACATCATGTGGGGACTGTCCTGCACAACACTGATTTGGAAGTTTTGAAAAAAAAAACACACCGTTGCGATATAATCCACTTCCAACTTTCTGTGGGTGGGGCCTATTTCACAAAGATCGTCCGATGCTAACCAAACTTGGTACAGGTGTGGAGGGATGTACTCTGAGCCTATAGGAGAAGTATTTTGTCATTTCGCCTTTAGGGGGCGCTATAGCAGCATTCAGTGCCTGTCCCTTCTAAATGGTTTTATTTTGAAGGGCGGCAGGAAGTGCAGATTCATTCTCATTATGGCCAGCCTTCCTTCTTGTATGACACTTGACACTTCTGAGTTGATTTCAGAAGAGATAGTGTCATTTGGCGTGTAGGGGGCGCTATTGTTTGCCTATGGGGGGCGCTACAGCAACGTATCTCCACAACCGTAACTCGTAGAGACTCAATGATGGCGGCGTTGGAATCGGGGTGAAAAAGTACGCTAGTGGTGGGCAGAATCACGATTGCACCTTCCGTTTCCGAGATAAAAGCAATAATTATTGTGCTTGCTGACAAGCAAGGCACAATCTTGAAGTCCCACATACTTATTATTATTGTGCTTGCTGACAAGCAAGGCACAATCTTGAAATCCCACATACTTATTATTATTCTTATATCTGCCAAAAAGTTAGCCGCGTAATAACTCCCTCAATTTTTGCGCCACATAGACATGCCAGACCTCAAAATGAGCGGCTCATTGAGGACATGGTTGCTATGACTTTGCTAAGGGTTTGTGAAAGCGGTTTGGCCGCAATTCGCCATTAAGCGCCATTTTTTTCCCCATTGACTTGCATGGGGTTTGGAAAAATCTTGCAAAATCTTGCAGTAAATTAGCTGTCATTCAGAAACCATAACAGCTAGAGCTACGAAACTTGGTAGCGAGGTGCACTGAGGGGTCTTTTACTATCCCCGAAAAAATTGCACCAATTGACCATATGGTGGCGCTATAACAGCCCTCCTTACCTTTTGCTCGATAACTTTTGAACCGTAGGGTTTATCATCAAAATTATTTTTTCCCTGGATTCCTTGGGTCCTCCCGCATCTACTCAACTAGGCCACGCCCATTTCCGTCTGACTAGATTTTCCGCCATTTTGCATTTTGTCCAAAACAGTTTTTTTGCGATTTCTCCTTGAAAGTTTGTCCAATCTTCACCAAACCAATGCACACATCATGTGGGGACTGTCCTGCACAACACTGATTTGGAAGTTTAAAAAAAAACGCACCGTTGCGATATAATCCACTTCCAACTTTCTGTGGGTGGGGCCTATTTCACAAAGATCGTCCGATGCTAACCAAACTTGCTACAGGTGTGGAGGGATGTACTCTGAGCCTATATCAGAAGTGTTTTGTCATTTAGCCTTTAGGGGGCGCTATAGCAGCATTCAGTGCCTGTCCCTTCTAAATGGTTTTATTTTAAAGGGCGGCAGGAAGTGCAGATTCATTCTCATTATGGACAGCCTTCCTTCTTGTATGACACTTGACACTTTGGCTGAAAGCAAGGCACAAATTACAAAGTCCCCCATTATTATTGTGCTTGCTGACAAGCAAGGCACAATCTTGAAATCCCACATACTTATTATTGTGCTTGCTGACAAGCAAGGCACAATCTTGAAATCCCACATACTTATTATTATTATATCTGCCAAAAAGTTAGCCGCGTAATAACTCCCTCAATTTTTGCGCCACATAGACATGCCAGACCTCAAAATGAGCGGCTCATTGAGGACATGGTTGCTATGACTTTGTTAAGGGTTTGTGAAAGCGGTTTGGCCGCAATTCGCCATTAAGCGCCATTTTTTTCCCCATTGACTTGCATGGGGTTTGGAAAAATCTTGCAAAATCTTGCAGTAAATTAGCTGTCATTCAGAAACCATAACAGCTAGAGCTACGAAACTTGGTAGGGAGGTGCACTGAGGGGTCTTTTACTATCCCCGAAAAAATTGCACTAATTGACC
The DNA here is from genome assembly GCF_964638095.1 of Poromitra crassiceps. Classification (NCBI taxonomy): domain Eukaryota; kingdom Metazoa; phylum Chordata; class Actinopteri; order Beryciformes; family Melamphaidae; genus Poromitra; species Poromitra crassiceps. Next base: position 24,836,861 of record NC_139647.1, read on the forward strand.
ATATGGTGGCGCTATAACAGCCCTCCTTACCTTTTGCTCGATAACTTTTGAACCGTAGGGTTTATCATCAAAATTCTTTTTTCCCTGGATTCCTTGGGTCCTCCCGCATCTACTCAACTAGGCCACGCCCATTTCCGTCTGACTAGATTTTCCGCCATTTTGCATTTTGTCCAAAACAGTTTTTTTGCCATTTCTCCTAGAAATGTTGTCCAATCTTTACCAAACCAACGCACACATCATGTTGGGAGTGTCCTGCACAACACTGATTTGGAAGTTAAAAAAAAAAACACACCATTGCGATATAATCCACTTCCAATCTTCTGTGGGTGGGGCCTATTTCACAAAAATCGTCCGATGCTAACCAAACTTGCTACAGGTGTGGAGGGATGTACTCTGAGCCTATATCAGAAGTATTTTGTCATTTAGCCTTTAGGGGGCGCTATAGCAGCATTCAGTGCCTGTCCCTTTTAAATGGTTTTATTTTGAAGGGCGGCAGGAAGTGCGGATTCATTCTCATTATGGCCAGCCTTCCTTCTTGTATGACACTTGACACTTCTGAGTTGATTTCAGAAGAGATAGTGTCATTTGGCGTGTAGAGGGCGCTATTGTTTGCCTATGGGGGGCGCTACAGCAACGTATCTCCGCAACCGTAACTCGTAGAGACTCACTGATGGCGGCGTTGGAATCGGGGTGAAAAAGTACGCTAGCGGTGGGCGGAATCACGATTGCACCTTCCGTTTCCGAGATAAAAGCAATAATTATTGTGCTTGCTGACAAGCAAGGCACAATCTTGAAATCCCACATACTTATTATTATTATATCTGCCAAAAAGTTAGCCGCGTAATAACTCCCTCAATTTTTGCGCCACATAGACATGCCAGACCTCAAAATGAGCGGCTCATTGAGGACATGGTTGCTATGACTTTGTTAAGGGTTTGTGAAAGCGGTTTGGCCGCAATTCGCCATTAAGCGCCATTTTTTTCCCCATTGACTTGCATGGGGTTTGGAAAAATCTTGCAAAATCTTGCAGTAAATTAGCTGTCATTCAGAAACCATAACAGCTAGAGCTACGAAACTTGGTAGGGAGGTGCACTGAGGGGTCTTTTACTATCCCCGAAAAAATTGCACTAATTGACCATATGGTGGCGCTATAACAGCCCTCCTTACCTTTTGCTCGATAACTTTTGAACCGTAGGGTTTATCATCAAAATTCTTTTTTCCCTGGATTCCTTGGGTCCTCCCGCATCTACTCAACTAGGCCACGCCCATTTCCGTCTGACTAGATTTTCCGCCATTTTGCATTTTGTCCAAAACAGTTTTTTTGCCATTTCTCCTAGAAATGTTGTCCAATCTTTACCAAACCAACGCACACATCATGTTGGGAGTGTCCTGCACAACACTGATTTGGAAGTTAAAAAAAAAAACACACCATTGCGATATAATCCACTTCCAATCTTCTGTGGGTGGGGCCTATTTCACAAAAATCGTCCGATGCTAACCAAACTTGCTACAGGTGTGGAGGGATGTACTCTGAGCCTATATCAGAAGTATTTTGTCATTTAGCCTTTAGGGGGCGCTATAGCAGCATTCAGTGCCTGTCCCTTTTAAATGGTTTTATTTTGAAGGGCGGCAGGAAGTGCGGATTCATTCTCATTATGGCCAGCCTTCCTTCTTGTATGACACTTGACACTTCTGAGTTGATTTCAGAAGAGATAGTGTCATTTGGCGTGTAGAGGGCGCTATTGTTTGCATATGGGGGGCGCTACAGCAACGTATCTCCGCAACCGTAACTCGTAGAGACTCACTGATGGCGGCGTTGGAATCGGGGTGAAAAAGTACGCTAATGGTGGGCGGAATCACGATTGCACCTTCCGTTTCCGAGATAAAAGCAATAATTATTGTGCTTGCTGACAAGCAAGGCACAATCTTGAAATCCCACATACTTATTATTATTATATCTGCCAAAAAGTTAGCCGCGTAATAACTCCCTCAATTTTTGCGCCACATAGACATGCCAGACCTCAAAATGAGCGGCTCATTGAGGACATGGTTGCTATGACTTTGTTAAGGGTTTGTGAAAGCGGTTTGGCCGCAATTCGCCATTAAGCGCCATTTTTTTCCCCATTGACTTGCATGGGGTTTGGAAAAATCTTGCAAAATCTTGCAGTAAATTAGCTGTCATTCAGAAACCATAACAGCTAGAGCTACGAAACTTGGTAGGGAGGTGCACTGAGGGGTCTTTTACTATCCCCGAAAAAATTGCACTAATTGACCATATGGTGGCGCTATAACAGCCCTCCTTACCTTTTGCTCGATAACTTTTGAACCGTAGGGTTTATCATCAAAATTCTTTTTTCCCTGGATTCCTTGGGTCCTCCCGCATCTACTCAACTAGGCCACGCCCATTTCCGTCTGACTAGATTTTCCGCCATTTTGCATTTTGTCCAAAACAGTTTTTTTGCCATTTCTCCTAGAAATGTTGTCCAATCTTTACCAAACCAACGCACACATCATGTTGGGAGTGTCCTGCACAACAATGATTTGGAAGTTAAAAAAAAACACACACCATTGCGATATAATCCACTTCCAATCTTCTGTGGGTGGGGCCTATTTCACAAAAATCGTCCGATGCTAACCAAACTTGCTACAGGTGTGGAGGGATGTACTCTGAGCCTATATCAGAAGTATTTTGTCATTTAGCCTTTAGGGGGCGCTATAGCAGCATTCAGTGCCTGTCCCTTTTAAATGGTTTTATTTTGAAGGGCGGCAGGAAGTGCGGATTCATTCTCATTATGGCCAGCCTTCCTTCTTGTATGACACTTGACACTTCTGAGTTGATTTCAGAAGAGATAGTGTCATTTGGCGTGTAGGGGGCGCTATTGTTTGCCTATGGGGGGCGCTACAGCAACGTATCTCCGCAACCGTAACTCGTAGAGACTCAATGATGGCGGCGTTGGAATCGGGGTGAAAAAGTACGCTAGTGGTGGGCAGAATCACGATTGCACCTTCCGTTTCCGAGATAAAAGCAATAATTATTGTGCTTGCTGACAAGCAAGGCACAATCTTGAAGTCCCACATACTTAATATTATTATTATATCTGCCAAAAAGTTAGCCGCATAATAACTCCCTCAATTTTTGCGCCACATAGACATGCCAGACCTCAAAATGAGCGGCTCATTGAGGACATGGTTGCTATGACTTTGTTAAGGGTTTGTGAAAGCGGTTTGGCCGCAATTCGCCATTAAGCGCCATTTTTTTCCCCATTGACTTGCATGGGGTTTGGAAAAATCTTGCAAAATCTTGCAGTAAATTAGCTGTCATTCAGAAACCATAACAGCTAGAGCTACGAAACTTGGTAGGGAGGTGCACTGAGGGGTCTTTTACTATCCCCGAAAAAATTGCACTAATTGACCATATGGTGGCGCTATAACAGCCCTCCTTACCTTTTGCTCGATAACTTTTGAACCGTAGGGTTTATCATCAAAATTCTTTTTTCCCTGGATTCCTTGGGTCCTCCCGCATCTACTCAACTAGGCCACGCCCATTTCCGTCTGACTAGATTTTCCGCCATTTTGCATTTTGTCCAAAACAGTTTTTTTGCCATTTCTCCTAGAAATGTTGTCCAATCTTTACCAAACCAACGCACACATCATGTTGGGAGTGTCCTGCACAACAATGATTTGGAAGTTAAAAAAAAACACACACCATTGCGATATAATCCACTTCCAATCTTCTGTGGGTGGGGCCTATTTCACAAAAATCGTCCGATGCTAACCAAACTTGCTACAGGTGTGGAGGGATGTACTCTGAGCCTATATCAGAAGTATTTTGTCATTTAGCCTTTAGGGGGCGCTATAGCAGCATTCAGTGCCTGTCCCTTTTAAATGGTTTTATTTTGAAGGGCGGCAGGAAGTGCGGATTCATTCTCATTATGGCCAGCCTTCCTTCTTGTATGACACTTGACACTTCTGAGTTGATTTCAGAAGAGATAGTGTCATTTGGCGTGTAGGGGGCGCTATTGTTTGCCTATGGGGGGCGCTACAGCAACGTATCTCCGCAACCGTAACTCGTAGAGACTCAATGATGGCGGCGTTGGAATCGGGGTGAAAAAGTACGCTAGTGGTGGGCAGAATCACGATTGCACCTTCCGTTTCCGAGATAAAAGCAATAATTATTGTGCTTGCTGACAAGCAAGGCACAATCTTGAAGTCCCACATACTTAATATTATTATTATATCTGCCAAAAAGTTAGCCGCATAATAACTCCCTCAATTTTTGCGCCACATAGACATGCCAGACCTCAAAATGAGCGGCTCATTGAGGACATGGTTGCTATGACTTTGTTAAGGGTTTGTGAAAGCGGTTTGGCCGCAATTCGCCATTAAGCGCCATTTTTTTCCCCATTGACTTGCATGGGGTTTGGAAAAATCTTGCAAAATCTTGCAGTAAATTAGCTGTCATTCAGAAACCATAACAGCTAGAGCTACGAAACTTGGTAGGGAGGTGCACTGAGGGGTCTTTTACTATCCCCGAAAAAATTGCACTAATTGACCATATGGTGGCGCTATAACAGCCCTCCTTACCTTTTGCTCGATAACTTTTGAACCGTAGGGTTTATCATCAAAATTCTTTTTTCCCTGGATTCCTTGGGTCCTCCCGCATCTACTCAACTAGGCCACGTCCATTTCCGTCTGACTAGATTTTCCGCCATTTTGCATTTTGTCCAAAACAGTTTTTTTGCCATTTCTCCTAGAAATGTTGTCCAATCTTTACCAAACCAACGCACACATCATGTTGGGAGTGTCCTGCACAACACTGATTTGGAAGTAAAAAAAACAAACACACCATTGCGATATAATCCACTTCCAATCTTCTGTGGGTGGGGCCTATTTCACAAAAATCGTCCGATGCTAACCAAACTTGCTACAGGTGTGGAGGGATGTACTCTGAGCCTATATCAGAAGTATTTTGTCATTTAGCCTTTAGGGGGCGCTATAGCAGCATTCAGTGCCTGTCCCTTTTAAATGGTTTTATTTTGAAGGGCGGCAGGAAGTGCGGATTCATTCTCATTATGGCCAGCCTTCCTTCTTGTATGACACTTGACACTTCTGAGTTGATTTCAGAAGAGATAGTGTCATTTGGCGTGTAGAGGGCGCTATTGTTTGCCTATGGGGGGCGCTACAGCAACGTATCTCCGCAACCGTAACTCGTAGAGACTCACTGATGGCGGCGTTGGAATCGGGGTGAAAAAGTACGCAAGTGGTGGGCGGAATCACGATTGCACCTTCCGTTTCCGAGATAAAAGCAATAATTATTGTGCTTGCTGACAAGCAAGGCACAATCTTGAAATCCCACATACTTATTATTATTATATCTGCCAAAAAGTTAGCCGCGTAATAACTCCCTCAATTTTTGCGCCACATAGACATGCCAGACCTCAAAATGAGCGGCTCATTGAGGACATGGTTGCTATGACTTTGTTAAGGGTTTGTGAAAGCGGTTTGGCCGCAATTCGCCATTAAGCGCCATTTTTTTCCCCATTGACTTGCATGGGGTTTGGAAAAATCTTGCAAAATCTTGCAGTAAATTAGCTGTCATTCAGAAACCATAACAGCTAGAGCTACGAAACTTGGTAGGGAGGTGCACTGAGGGGTCTTTTACTATCCCCGAAAAAATTGCACTAATTGACCATATGGTGGCGCTATAACAGCCCTCCTTACCTTTTGCTCGATAACTTTTGAACCGTAAGGTTTATCATCAAAATTCTTTTTTCCCTGGATTCCTTGGGTCCTCCCGCATCTACTCAACTAGGCCACGCCCATTTCCGTCTGACTAGATTTTCCGCCATTTTGCATTTTGTCCAAAACAGTTTTTTTGCCATTTCTCCTAGAAATGTTGTCCAATCTTTACCAAACCAACGCACACATCATGTTGGGAGTGTCCTGCACAACACTGATTTGGAAGTTAAAAAAAAAAACACACCATTGCGATATAATCCACTTCCAATCTTCTGTGGGTGGGGCCTATTTCACAAAAATCGTCCGATGCTAACCAAACTTGCTACAGGTGTGGAGGGATGTACTCTGAGCCTATATCAGAAGTATTTTGTCATTTAGCCTTTAGGGGGCGCTATAGCAGCATTCAGTGCCTGTCCCTTTTAAATGGTTTTATTTTGAAGGGCGGCAGGAAGTGCGGATTCATTCTCATTATGGCCAGCCTTCCTTCTTGTATGACACTTGACACTTCTGAGTTGATTTCAGAAGAGATAGTGTCATTTGGCGTGTAGGGGGCGCTATTGTTTGCCTATGGGGGGCGCTACAGCAACGTATCTCCGCAACCGTAACTCGTAGAGACTCAATGATGGCGGCGTTGGAATCGGGGTGAAAAAGTACGCTAGTGGTGGGCAGAATCACGATTGCACCTTCCGTTTCCGAGATAAAAGCAATAATTATTGTGCTTGCTGACAAGCAAGGCACAATCTTGAAGTCCCACATACTTAATATTATTATTATATCTGCCAAAAAGTTAGCCGCGTAATAACTCCCTCAATTTTTGCGCCACATAGACATGCCAGACCTCAAAATGAGCGGCTCATTGAGGACATGGTTGCTATGACTTTGTTAAGGGTTTGTGAAAGCGGTTTGGCCGCAATTCGCCATTAAGCGCCATTTTTTTCCCCATTGACTTGCATGGGGTTTGGAAAAATCTTGCAAAATCTTGCAGTAAATTAGCTGTCATTCAGAAACCATAACAGCTAGAGCTACGAAACTTGGTAGGGAGGTGCACTGAGGGGTCTTTTACTATCCCCGAAAAAATTGCACTAATTGACCATATGGTGGCGCTATAACAGCCCTCCTTACCTTTTGCTCGATAACTTTTGAACCGTAAGGTTTATCATCAAAATTCTTTTTTCCCTGGATTCCTTGGGTCCTCCCGCATCTACTCAACTAGGCCACGCCCATTTCCGTCTGACTAGATTTTCCGCCATTTTGCATTTTGTCCAAAACAGTTTTTTTGCCATTTCTCCTAGAAATGTTGTCCAATCTTTACCAAACCAACGCACACATCATGTTGGGAGTGTCCTGCACAACACTGATTTGGAAGTTAAAAAAAAAAACACACCATTGCGATATAATCCACTTCCAATCTTCTGTGGGTGGGGCCTATTTCACAAAAATCGTCCGATGCTAACCAAACTTGCTACAGGTGTGGAGGGATGTACTCTGAGCCTATATCAGAAGTATTTTGTCATTTAGCCTTTAGGGGGCGCTATAGCAGCATTCAGTGCCTGTCCCTTTTAAATGGTTTTATTTTGAAGGGCGGCAGGAAGTGCGGATTCATTCTCATTATGGCCAGCCTTCCTTCTTGTATGACACTTGACACTTCTGAGTTGATTTCAGAAGAGATAGTGTCATTTGGCGTGTAGGGGGCGCTATTGTTTGCCTATGGGGGGCGCTACAGCAACGTATCTCCGCAACCGTAACTCGTAGAGACTCAATGATGGCGGCGTTGGAATCGGGGTGAAAAAGTACGCTAGTGGTGGGCAGAATCACGATTGCACCTTCCGTTTCCGAGATAAAAGCAATAATTATTGTGCTTGCTGACAAGCAAGGCACAATCTTGAAGTCCCACATACTTAATATTATTATTATATCTGCCAAAAAGTTAGCCGCGTAATAACTCCCTCAATTTTTGCGCCACATAGACATGCCAGACCTCAAAATGAGCGGCTCATTGAGGACATGGTTGCTATGACTTTGTTAAGGGTTTGTGAAAGCGGTTTGGCCGCAATTCGCCATTAAGCGCCATTTTTTTCCCCATTGACTTGCATGGGGTTTGGAAAAATCTTGCAAAATCTTGCAGTAAATTAGCTGTCATTCAGAAACCATAACAGCTAGAGCTACGAAACTTGGTAGGGAGGTGCACTGAGGGGTCTTTTACTATCCCCGAAAAAATTGCACTAATTGACCATATGGTGGCGCTATAACAGCCCTCCTTACCTTTTGGTCCATAACTTTTGAACCGTAGGGTCTATCATCAAAATTCTTTTTTCCCTGGATTCCTTGGGTCCTCCCGCATCTACTCAACTAGGCCACGCCCATTTGCGTCTGACTAGATTTTCCGCCATTTTGCATTTTGTCCAAAACAGTTTTTTTGCGATTTCTCCTTGAAAGTTTGTCCAATCTTCACCAAACCAACGCACACATCATGTGGGGACTGTCCTGCACAACACTGATATGGAAGTTTAAAAAAAAAACGCACCGTTGCGATATAATCCACTTCCAACTTTCTGTGGGTGGGGCCTATTTCACAAAGATCGTCCGATGCTAACCAAACTTGGTACAGGTGTGGAGGGATGTACTCTGAGCCTATATCAGAAGTATTTTGTCATTTAGCCTTTAGGGGGCGCTATAGCAGCATTCAGTGCCTGTCCCTTCTAAATGGTTTTATTTTGAAGGGCGGCAGGAAGTGCAGATTCATTCTCATTATGGCCAGCCTTCCTTCTTGTATGACACTTGACACTTGTCACTTGTCGCACGCACGGTATTATGTAGATATCAGACACACCTATACTTGTATCACAGTGGGTATATCACTCATGGTCTCCCTCTCATTTGCATACTGTATGTTTTCAGCAGCTCCAACTCTTCTCTGTTAAAAAACACATGCAAAAAGTGTACTGCAAACAGGAATCCGGTGAGATTTGACCAGATAAATAGAGCTTAAGAGCAACTCTGAGCAGGAGTGTTGCATCTTGGGTAAAGAGAATGATGTTGACACAAATAAGGCATTAAATTAACTATCTCAGAAACCATACTAGGTACAGCTACGAAACTTGTTAGGGAGGTTCACAGAGGGGTATTTTACTATCCACGAAAGAATTGCACCAATTGACAAGATGGTGGCGCTATAACAGCCCTCTTTATGTTTGGTTCATAACTTTTGAACCGTAGGGTCTATAATCAAACTTATTTTTTCCCTGGATTCCTTGGGACGTTCCGCATCTACTCACATAGGCCGACCCATAACTACTTAAAGCTACATTCAGCAATGTTTTTTGTGTTCAAATAAGTGTTAAATGGCTCTATATTCTGACAGAAATCACTGAAATAGAGTGTTTGGTCAGTGACTTGAAACCCCCAACCCCCCACTGTCCTCTATCTCTCTCCTGTAGTGCTGCAGGCTGGGCGGACGTATCTCCGCAAGCGTAACTCGTACAGACTCACGGATGGCGACATTGGATTCGGGGGGAAAAAATACATATAGTCCTTTAAAGGGGTCGCGATTGGACTAGTGTTAATTTTGTCGGCTATTTTTTTATTTAGTCTTAGTCTTAGTCCCGTGTTAAATGTCCTTGTTACTCTGTATCATATTTAGTCAACCTCATCCTGTTTTTATTTAGTCAAGTTTTAGTCGACTAAAAGTTTGAGCATTTTAGTCTCGGCTTAGTCAAATAAAACCATAAGTATTTTAGTCTAGTTTTAGTCAACGAAAACTGTTCACATTTTAGTCTAGTTTTAGTCAATGAAAACTGTTGAATCTGCTGATGCGCTTGTACTAGTAATTGTAATTCGAAGCAGTGTGGGCAACTCTTTCCCAGGGAAAGTAGGTAATGGTGATGCTGCCCACCCGGGCCAGTGTCGGCATGCAGCGGTAGCAACGACAAGTGGACCGTATTTACAGTCCCTGCTCAGCCCGTAGCTGAGGGGAGAATGGAGGGAGCCTGGCTGTGCGGAAAGCACTCAGACTTCTCTGGATAGAATGTAGACAAGCAAGTAGCTGTACATTTTGGGAACACAATGCCTCATACACATATAGATAAGACCCTTAGCTAAGACTGGGCGGGTTCTGCTGTAACTACTGTAAATGTTTTTAAGACAGCTACATGTCAGCTACATCTATGATGCTGCAGCACAGGAACCTGAACTGCTGCATTGAGGGGGGGGGGGAACAGTCTATAATTAATGTTAATTTTGTCGTCTATTTTTTAATTTTGTCGTAGTCTTAGTCCTGTGTCAAATGTCCTTGTTAGTTTTTATCATATTTAGTCAACCCCGTCCTCTTTTTGTTTAGTCAAGTTTTAGTCGACTAAAAGTTTGAGTATTTTAGTCTTGTCTTAGTCAATAAAACTAAAAGTCTGAACATTTTAGTCTAGTCTTAGTCTTGGGGAAAAAGGTAGTCGACTAGAATTTTTCCTCATAGTTTTCGTGGACGAAATTAACACTAATAAGTATAAATTAAGCTTTAGTCCCCCTAATTGCATGGGCAGGGACCTTGCAAGGCAGGCGGTGCATGGCGAGGACAGCAAGCACAATTACATTTTCGGTAGGAAATGTAGACATTCTAGTTAGTGTTAATTTCGTCCACGAAAACTATGAGGAAAAATGTTAGTCGACTACCTTTTTCCCCAAGACTAAGACTAGACTAAAATGTTCAGACTTTTAGTTTTATTGACTAAGACAAGACTAAAATACTCAAACTTTTAGTCGACTAAAACTTGACTAAACAAAAAGAGGACGGGGTTGACTAAATATGATAAAAACTAACAAGGACATTTGACACAGGACTAAGACTACGACAAAATGAAAAAATAGACGACAAAATTAACATTAATTATAGACTGCCCCCCCCCCCCTCAATGCAGCAGTTCAGGTTCCTGTGCTGCAGCATCATAGATGTAGCTGACATGTAGCTGTCTTAAAAACATTTACAGTAGTTACAGCAGAACCCGCCCAGTCTTAGCTAAGGGTCTTACCTATATGTGTATGAGGCATTGTGTTCCCAAAATGTACAGCTACTTGCTTGTCTACATTCTATCCAGAGAAGTCTGAGTGCTTTCCGCACAGCCAGGCTCCCTCCATTCTCCCCTCAGCTACGGGCTGAGCAGGGACTGTAAATACGGTCCACTTGTCGTTGCTACCGCTGCATGCCGACACTGGCCCGGGTGGGCAGCATCACCATTACCTACTTTCCCTGGGAAAGAGTTGCCAACACTGCTTCGAATTACAATTACTAGTACAAGCGCATCAGCAGATTCAACAGTTTTCATTGACTAAAACTAGACTAAAATGTGAACAGTTTTCGTTGACTAAAACTAGACTAAAATACTTATGGTTTTATTTGACTAAGCCGAGACTAAAATGCTCAAACTTTTAGTCGACTAAAACTTGACTAAATAAAAACAGGATGAGGTTGACTAAATATGATACAGAGTAACAAGGACATTTAACACGGGACTAAGACTAAGACTAAATAAAAAAATAGCCGACAAAATTAACACTAGTCCAATCGCGACCCCTTTAAAGGACAATATGTATTTTTCCCCCCCGAATCCAATGTCGCCATCCGTGAGTCTGTACGAGTTACGCTTGCAGAGATACGTCCGCCCAGCCTGCAGCACTACAGGAGAGAGATAGAGGACAGTGGGGGGTTGGGGGTTTCAAGTCACTGACCAAACACTCTATTTCAGTGATTTCTGTCAGAAAATAGAGCCATTTAACACTTATTTGAACACAAAAACATTGCTGAATGTAGCTTTAAGTAGTTATGGGTCGGCCTATGTGAGTAGATGCGGAACGTCCCAAGGAATCCAGGGGAAAAATAAGTTTGATTATAGACCCTACGGTTCAAAAGTTATGAACCAAACATAAAGAGGGCTGTTATAGCGCCACCATCTTGTCAATTGGTGCAATTCTTTCGTGGATAGTAAAATACCCCTCTGTGAACCTCCCTAACAAGTTTCGTAGCTGTACCTAGTATGGTTTCTGAGATAGTTAATTTAATGCCTTATTTGTGTCAACATCATTCTCTTTACCCAAGATGCAACACTCCTGCTCAGAGTTGCTCTTAAGCTCTATTTATCTGGTCAAATCTCACCGGATTCCTGTTTGCAGTACACTTTTTGCATGTGTTTTTTAACAGAGAAGAGTTGCAGCTGCTCAAAAGACAATATGTAAAATGTATGAGTGAGACCATAAGTGATATAGCACTTGTAATACAGGTATAGGTGTGCCTGATGTCTACATAATAGCGTGCGTGCGTCAAGTCAATACAAGAAGGAAGGCTGGCCATAATGAGAATGAATCCGCACTTCCTGCCGCCCTTCAAAATAAAACCATTTAGAAGGGACAGGCACTGAATGCTGCTATAGCGCCCCCTAAAGGCTAAATGACAAAACACTTCTGATATAGGCTCAGAGTACATCCCTCCACACCTGTAGCAAGTTTGGTTAGCATCGGACGATCTTTGTGAAATAGGCCCCACCCACAGAAAGTTGGAAGTGGATTATATCGCAACGGTGCGTTTTTTTTTAAACTTCCAAATCAGTGTTGTGCAGGACAGTCCCCACATGATGTGTGCATTGGTTTGGTGAAGATTGGACAAACTTTCAAGGAGAAATCGCAAAAAAACTGTTTTGGACAAAATGCAAAATGGCGGAAAATCTAGTCAGACGGAAATGGGCGTGGCCTAGTTGAGTAGATGCGGGAGGACCCAAGGAATCCAGGGAAAAAATAATTTTGATGATAAACCCTACGGTTCAAAAGTTATCGAGCAAAAGGTAAGGAGGGCTGTTATAGCGCCACCATATGGTCAATTGGTGCAATTTTTTCGGGGATAGTAAAAGACCCCTCAGTGCACCTCGCTACCAAGTTTCGTAGCTCTAGCTGTTATGGTTTCTGAATGACAGCTAATTTACTGCAAGATTTTGCAAGATTTTTCCAAACCCCATGCAAGTCAATGGGGAAAAAAATGGCGCTTAATGGCGAATTGCGGCCAAACCGCTTTCACAAACCCTTAGCAAAGTCATAGCAACCATGTCCTCAATGAGCCGCTCATTTTGAGGTCTGGCATGTCTATGTGGCGCAAAAATTGAGGGAGTTATTACGCGGCTAACTTTTTGGCAGATATAAGAATAATAATAAGTATGTGGGATTTCAAGATTGTGCCTTGCTTGTCAGCAAGCACAATAATAATAAGTATGTGGGATTTCAAGATTGTGCCTTGCTTGTCAGCAAGCACAATAATAAGTATGTGGGATTTCAAGATTGTGCCTTGCTTGTCAGCAAGCACAATAATAAGTATGTGGGATTTCAAGATTGTGCCTTGCTTGTCAGCAAGCACAATAATAATAATAATAATAATAATTACAAAAAAAAATCGGTATACCGGTTCGATCCGGTTTAGACGGCAATATCGAACCGGTTTTAAAATTTTCAAACCGACCCAGCCCTATCCTCATTGTATCGTCTATTGTTCTGAGTTTAGCCTAGCCTTCGGCTAGTGGTTTTGTTATTTTTGCTCCCGTTATATTTTCTTAAGTAAAGACTTTGTTGCTCTTCAAAACCTTGCCTGCTGCCTTTCTCTTCTGCATTTGGGTCCACATACTTCCACATACCTGACATGTAGGCTATGCAGTGTTTACTATCTATAAGGCACTTGGTCCATTTATTTGTGCTCCATTAATACGCTTGCACCGATTGTAAATGAATTTCCCGCCAAGTACAACCAAGATGATAAACAGGACAACCCCAAGGAACACCCCAACTCCAAGAGCAAGCTGCTGCCATCCTTCAAAGCCCCCGCTACCAAGCTCACTCGAGGTAGGATTCACTGAGAGAGAGCGAGAGAGAGAGAGAGAGAGAGAGAGAGAGAGAGAGAGAAAATTAAACCTGTCTTTTTTACGGCGCAAACACACTGGAAACAGAAGCGGTGCCGTGCGTAAATTCAGCTCGAGCAGGAGCCTGGCCATTCACACCAGAAGTCTGCTTTGCTCCGCACTGGTCACAACTTGCACTGGTCACAACTTGCACTGGTCCCAACTTGCACTGGTCACAACTTGCACTGGTCACAACTTGCACAGAGTGACTGGCGGGGTCTCGCTGGACTCGTCGTCATGTCATGTGCAGACAGACACACAGACAGCATATAGCCTACCTACATCATCAGTGCGCCCTGCATCCTGATGAGACACACTTGAGTGTCATCCGCTGAAACACACCGCATGGGGAAATAAGTGTTGTGTCAACTTCGCCAGCCATGGGAATGCATTGGGCTTAAATAGTACATTTTAATCTTGTCGGTTATTTCGGTTAACGATCGGTTAATGAGCGTCAGGTCAGGAAAAAAAATCATTTTCGCCATCCCTAGTCAACACAATTGTCTTTTGAGCATGTGCGACCGTGCCACAGATTTTAAGCACATGCACCCCCTATGCCAGGGCTATTCTACGGGTTTTAGGGCCATGCATGATGAAATAAAGTCGAAATTTTGTGATTAAAGTCGAAATTTCGACTTTAATCTCAACATTTGGACTTTATTCTTGAAAAAAAAAAAAAGGCTCCTCGGAATTTTTTTTCTCTTCTGTCTGGTGCTTACATTTCGACGTGTTTCCATGTGTTGGCAAATTGATTTGAGCCCAAAATAATCCGGCCCCCATGAGGTCTCATTTTTTAACAAATCTGGCCCACTACCCAATATGAGTCTGACACCCCTGGTTTATGTTGATTTCTTTGAATTAGATGATCGTGAGAAAATTGAACGCTTTAAGAAGGGATTTTTTTTGTAGCTGATTTTGTATGCCGGACCTGGGAATGAAGGCAGAATATTTTGTTTGGGACAAAGCTGGATAAATGACATTGACATTGGCATTTGTGATGAAATGGAATTGGCTGAGAAGTTTAATGTGCCTTTATTAACCCATGAGGGTTTGGGCACTTTGTGTGCATGACACAAGAATAAAGACAATCATCATAATAATCAGTAGTAGGCCTCCTACTATTCTAGCACTTAACTTCACCAATACTGTACTGCAAGTTTGACCAACAACAACAACACATTTATGACTCAATAAAAAGACAAGAAGATGAAAACAGAATGCTCACTGCTCTTTGTGATCTCGATGACTCCACCTGCACCCTCCATCTCCAGTTTGGTGTTCTCCTTCAGGTTGCGGCACACAGCGTGCAGGATGCGGTTCACCACACACACAGCTGGAGGTGGAGCTGGGGGGATGGGTGGAGGAGCAGGAGCGCAGATGACCGCTTGCTTCCCACAGCAACCTCTCAACGTCCTCGCCATATAGCCACAGCCGTTCAGCATCATCCACGCTGTCCGGAGCTGAGCTGCTATAACATATCAGGTCCATCTGAGGAGAGAAGAGAGGGAAGAGAAGACGGGACAGAGAGAAAAGAAAGAAATGCTGTAATTCAGACCAGGAGAGGGTCAGCCACTTGTTTTTGTAAAAAAAAAAGAGTGTGTGTGTGTGTGTGTGAGATTTAGTGTGTCTGGTCGCTTAAACACTGTTGACCTTCATTTTAACTCTGTGGTCTAAGTTGTCAGTTCAGCTGTACCCAGCAGAGGGCAGCAGTGATGCATTGTTGATGATCTGTGTCTCTCTCTCTCCATTAGCCAACTGCCTTAAACATATTATTTCTATCAATAGTTAAAATATATTCCTACCAGTAATCAGGGATGCAAACTAGTCACCTTTTTGATCCCAAAATAGGGCACTTTAACTGAATGATTTTGAGTGGTTTTGTATCAGCCCTGGTATCCGTCACCTTTTTCATTCTCCATTAGTTTGCATCCCTGAGTAATAAGCAGGTAGTTAACATGTATTCCAAATCAATAGAATTGCCAAAATATATTCATAATAATGGGATGGTCAAAGTATTGCAAAGAAAGAGAAGAAGTAGATTTTTGTGTGTGTGTGTGTGTGTGTGTGTGTGTGTGTGTGTGCGTTTGTGTCTGTCTGTTTGTCTGATATGTTCATATGTTGCAATGTACAAAGCTGGAACTCTGACATATCATCAGACAATAATAGAACACGCTCATAATGTATACAACATCTGGACATTGATATAATAGGAGTGACTGGAAATCAAATAGCTTGTGTTGATGGATAGAAGTGGTTTGGGCAAAATAGAAGCAGACTTCATCACCGTGCTGGGTCAGGAGGAGTGGGTTAAAAAAACAAGAGAATAACAAATATCTGCAGAGTGCAGAGACATTTCCTGCAGCTGTGGGCATTTGTCCACTGCTGCAGGAACTGCATTTTGAACAAATCAATAGTGTCTTAGTGAAGAAAGAAAAGAATGAGAGAATTTCACATTTCTATTATAGATTTTCTTGAACCACATAACATTCATATGTTGATACTGGAGTGATCTGCCTTATTTCAAGATATTGACAAGTTAGACTGCACTGGAAACATGTGAAATGATCTCACCTAATTGTCAGATCTTTGTTATTCTGCTTGTTTTTTGTGCCTATGAGGATGTGAAGGAAGAAGCCATGTGTTGGTTGTTGTTTTGATCGTAGGCTAGGAACAACAGTGAAACACCTGACTGGACGGTAAGGAGTAGATGTGCACTCACGTTGACATGTTTCTCCAACTGATAAACTCCACACGGCTGGTGGAAATCAATGTGTTTCTACACTCATCTGCCAACGCCAGACTCAGCCCCAGGGCAGGATGCATGAGTTAGATCTATGGGAACTTCTTGGAGAAAGATTAAAAAAAACCAACACAAGGTATTTGGGTTCATTTATGTTGATGTGTATCTGTAGACTATGCCTATGTGCGAGAGACAGAAAAAGACTATGATAGAGTGGTGGGGAGAAAAAAGATAAGGGGAGAGAGGGGAGAGAAGGGGAGAGTTCCTTCCAGAACTTTGTCTTCCATAAAGAGTCGGCAGCTCATCTGTGGGAGGAGCAGGTTGGCTAAGCTTTGTGTTACACATATCACAGTCAAATGCAACGGACATAAACAGTAATAGTGCAGCTGGGAGTCAGTCAATGCGCACACACACACACACACACACACACACACACACACACACACACACACACACACACACACACACACACACACACACACACACACACACACTCGTCAGCCTCCTCAGGGAGCCTCCTATCCTCCCTCTCTTGCTTCCTAACCTCATACCCCTCCTTCCTCAGTCCTTCCTCCCACAGTCTGTGATCAGTGAGGCCGCTTCTGCAGCCTGTCACTAACTCCCAGCACATACAGTACACTGTACACACACTGCGTGTGTGTGTGTGTGTGTGTGTGTGTCGTCATCGTGTGTCATCGTCATATTCCGAGTGGGAATGTCCAGCATCTATACCAGTGTTGGGCAAGTTACCGTACTTTCAAAATGGCTCTATCACTGGCACAATCAACTGGAGACAGATTTCTATGTGTAGATGTAATCCACCCATGTAAATTGTATCTAGAAACCGGATGCCACAGTTACATCTCTACACAGTAAATGTATGTGTGTGTGTGAGTCGTGTCTGCTGGATCTGTGCATCAAGCTGCAGGCAGAGTCTCTCCAGTTGGACGGTGTGTGAGGCCTGGAGGCGCTCTCTGTCCTCCTGCAGAGCACACAGCAAGCGCTCCCTCTGAGCAGCCTCCTGGAAGACACACACACACACACACACACACACACACACACACACACACACACACACACACACACACACAAACACACACACACACACACACACACACACACACACCTTATCATACCGTAAAACGTCAAATAAATGCTGAGTCCCAAATAGATGGCGCGTCTGGCTACACGTTTTGGTAAATAAACGCCGGTCTCAAACAGTAGATAGAGTCTACCACTGCTTGCCTGTAATACCAATACCACACATTTATTCATACTTATAGACCTTATTCGCTAACCCTGGACAGCACCATATTGTTGACATACCGTCCTGCGCGCACACAGCGCTGCAGCTGACAACTAGTAACAGCCTTATTGTCGTTTCTGTTCCATTACAAAATAGTGATGCTAATGACACCAATAAAACCCCACAGTTGTTATTTGTATGTTGCCGACGGCAGCCGTTAATGCCTGTAATAAATAAACAAAAGAACGAGGTGAACAGACTTTGCTGTGAGGAGCTGTCAGAAAGTTTTACCTGTCTCTCCTAACTATCCACACATCTCCTGTGCTGCTGACGTATCCTCCGTCTCGCTCCCTTCAAGTCTGTGGACGGTAGAGATAGAAACAAACCACAGGGACTTCATTGCTGTCATTACTACAGCCATGCCTAACGCAGGTCACCATCCGAACACAATTAGAACGATACAGGTAACGCTAACAGCGGCTAGCTTCCTATAAACGTTACTCCACATAGGCTGTCACTTGAGAGCTGCTTGAGAGCTGCTGCGTTATGTCAACAATATGGCGGCGTGGGCGTGCCAGTACGTGACTGACGTCAATCGAATAAGGTCTATTCTACTGCTGTCCTCACTGTGAGTAGCTCAGGATCTACTGCTGTCCTCACTGTGAGTAGCTCAGGCTGCTGTCCTCACTGTGAGTAGCTCAGGATCTACTGCTGTCCTCACTGTGAGTAGCTCAGGATCTACTGCTGTCCTCACTGTGAGTAGCTCAGGCTGCTGTCCTCACTGTGAGTAGCTCAGGATCTACTGCTGTCCTCACTGTGAGTAGCTCAGGCTGCTGTCCTCACTGTGAGTAGCTCAGGATCTACTGCTGTCCTCACTGTGAGTAGCTCAGGAATGCGAGCGCAAACAAAATGTCAAGTGTGAATATGAAGTGTGCCTGTGCACTCATCCAGGTGCTTCTCCCTGACGTTGTTCAGCTCTCTCCTGTGCTCGTCCCTCAGCTGCTCCAGCTTCCTGTCGTGGTCGCGCTGCACTTCCTCCCGCACTTCCTGGAGCACGTCGGCCAACTGGGCATCAGCAGGGAAACACAAAGGTGGGCATGTGAGATGATTCATAAGCACACACAGTAGATAACTGCTGAATTCCAGGCATGTGTGAAAGTGGCTATACACACGTGCACTCACATAAGTACAGCAGATGACAGTGACATTGAAGCATGCTGACTATCAGAGACACACAGAAATATACGCCCTGTTAGGGTATACTCTCCTCTGCCAGGCTCTACCCAGCAGGACGTGGCCCCATACACCATGGTGGGAGATGCTGCATGCCTTCCCCCTGAAAACATATCTGATGAGGCCATTCCCGGGACTACGGCCTCCGAGATGGCAGAAGATATTCAACTACAGACTCTCCAGGGCCAGAATGGTGGTTGAGTGTGCCTTCGGGATTCTGGCAGGAAGATGGAGGCTGCTCTACACACGGATGGACATGAAGCCGGAGAATGTAGACACTGTGGTGATGGCCGTGTGTGTTCTCCACAACTACCTGGCGAACCCGACACAGAACCGGAGATGGTTGGAAGAGGCAGAAGAGCGTGGGCAACGACTACAGGATGCCAGAAACATGGGAGGAAACAGAGGAGGCAGAGAGGCCTATGATGTTCACCAGAGGCTCAGCACTTTCTTCCTCTCCTCTGAGGGGAAAGTTCCCTGGCAGGACCGCATGGTTGACTATGTCTAGAGAGGATGCAACTGTAATTAACAGTGATCATTGACTCAAACTAGCCATATTGTCTCCCTGGATTTGAGGGCGTTGAGAGTAGTGACATCTTTTAAAGTGTGTGAATTTGACATGTATAGTATTTTCTCTTGACAAACAACTCTGTTTTTTAATTCTTGGTGTGAATAAACTTTTCTGAACAATCCATGAATGATCATTTATTATTAGGGCTATTTCATCAGGATGTTACATATTATTAGTAATAACAACAACAATTATAATAATAATAATAATATGTTGTAATATAATAAGTTGCATTATATATATGATAAAATATTTGTTTGATTCTAATAGGCTCCAATGTTATAAAACATTAGTAATGGTTATACTCTGTATTTGGCTATTGTTATAGGCTAACATTAATATTATTATTCCTATGTGATCACTTTAGAATTAAGTTTAGAGTGACTCTGATGAGTACAAGAACTTTCACAATGACTTGGGAACAGGTGTGGGAGGGTAGCAGCCATGGTGGTTCAGCTTGCCTACACCATGCTGAGATGTGTTTGTTTACATGATGGGGGAGGGAGACGAAGTTTGCATGGCCTCTGTCCGTTGCATTTAACAACAGCGCGATTTTTTTATATATAGCCATATGTTTGACGTAGGCTATGCATCCAACATCACCTACACTCAAAATAAATATGGTTTGGGACCATGGGTCTACACGGGTGTGGGTTTTTTGATAGTAAGCTACAAGATTTGTTGGATAGGTAGGATACTCGAACTGATAGAGAAAAAAAAAAAGTTTAGCTTACCTGAAACTTCATCTCCAAGCTTGGTTGCGATTGAGTCAAAAACTGCAGCTCTGATTGCTCGGTCCTTGTTGTTTGGGTGAGTGTTGTCATAGATAACTGGATGCTCTTGTACTAAGTGGATTAACTTTTCATTGTCCATCTTGCTTCTTCAGACGCTCTTCTCTCTATGAAGATTTTTTTTGACGACGGTGAGAAAGCCCCACGTGATAGCCACCCGTCAATCACTCTCTCTCTCTCTCTCTCTCTGCTCAAAACATGTTGTAGTAACTCCATTTTATTTTGAAATTCAGTTGACTTTGCTATTTCCGACGGATATTGTGCATTTTTCTTTCATGGCTTGACAGAAGAAGTCTGCCTGCGCGCGCCTTGTTGGCTTCAAAATAGAACTCACGCCTATTCGATAAAATCGGCAAGGCAGAGGCAAGGCGTGGGTACACGCAGGGTTCACGCTCAGGCGGCCGGTGTACACAGCCTCGTTGACTAAAACGGACGCCTATTAAAAAGCGTGGGTAAAGGCAAGGCATAGGCAAGGCTTGGGTCGTCGGTGTGAACCTAGCCTTAGACCCTTATAGGTATCAACCCCCAGCTGCGATCGTACCAGGCCAGGTTTATTGTGAGGCGCCTGGGTCAAGCTGATGACCCCGGCCTTGGTCCCGGCAGCGCTGCTGCTGGTGGTGGTGGTGGAGAGGGGCGGTCGGAGCACCACAGCGGTCAGGGCGGTGGAGGCTGCTGCGGCAGGCACAGGGCTGGGCTGAGGGAGCAGGCTCTGCTGGACGAAGGCTTCAGAGTCTGGGGTCATCTGACGCAGCGCTGGGAGACTTCTCTGGTGGCACAGACAGAGGGGGAGAAAACTGGATTCAGTTTGGCCAAGACAAAAGCCTGGCCTCCTAACAAAAAACACAGCAGATACAATTTGGTTTTGAGATGTAAATGAATAGTCCCATTATTGTCATGATAACCTCAGAAATGCTTTGACAAGTGTTTGTGAGGACTTTGTCTTCGCAGTCCATACGCTTAACAATACATAAGCCACTTACATACAGTCCATACGCTTAACAATACATAAGCCACTTACATACATGAAGTCTGGACAATGTCCATTGAATCAGGTCTGCAAATGAAATGGCACGGGAATATTAATGCTTTGTAAGAGGCCATTTACACCTGGCCTTAACATGCATTTTCTGCCATCAGATTGCAATCAGATTGTATTTGATCACTTCAGCCTGATTCCATTTACACCTGGGCGTTGACATGCATTTTCTGCAATCTGATTGCAATCTGATCGCAGAAAACGCATGTTAGCAGCGCCAGGTGTAAATGGCCTCTAAAATTGCCATGTAACAATATAACAGAAGTCATCCCAACGTCGTCGTCAACACGCCCACTGGCTCATTGTGGCTAAACTGATCAAAGTTGATGTGCTTATTGGAAAGTAGATGGACAGCTGAACCTGGAGCAACATTGTCACCATTGTTATTATTATTGTTATATTGTATCTTCTCTTTCTCATGTCAAATACTGCCTCTCCTCTCTGACAGTATTCTGATGCTACTTTGTGGCTTACTAGCCTCATCCCGCCACTCACAAGCACCGCCCGACTACAAACGCTGAGCATGCAGCATCTTATCCAATCAGCTTTCTGGAAAGGATCCACTTCCTGATATGGAGCAGCAGGGTGAGGACACGCAGCATCAATCACATGATACAACACGAAGAGTGCCGATCAGAGCAATTTAGAGAGAGAGTGGCGTCAGCGGAGGACCAAAATGCGTGACTCATTAGCCAATGAACAGCCAGGAAGGGGTCTCGCGCTACTTCTGAATGCTAAAATAAAGCTGATAATGTACAATTTGATTATTAAAAAAAACAAAACTTTCAAAGTACAACACAAACTGTCCATTTTGCTGCGACTCGACAGTGCTGCTTAATCCAGGACCTTACTTCCTGGAACTCTTGAGGGTAAAAAACGGGTCCATTGGAGTGAATGGAGATGTTGCGACTCTTCTATATAGACGGCTCTGGTCTCACCTTAAGGAAAGGCACAAGATACGGCTGTGGCGAGGAGTTGAGCTCCCGGTATAACCTACTGGTGAAATCCTCCGGCTCAATCTTCCCCTCCTGTGGTGCAATAAACACACAGAGAGAGGATTAGAGGAGACGCATCTGAAAGGACGTGTGTGTGTGTGTGTGTGTGTCTGTGTGTGTCTGTGTTAGGGCTGCACGATATGAGGAAAAGCTGCGATGTGCGATAACACTGTTCAATATTGCGATGACGATATGACCTGCGATAAATAAATAAATGCTATAAAAAAAAACATTAATGGGTAGGGGTGCTCCGATCCGGCTAAGCCACGATCCCATCCTAAAAACATGTACCAGCAGGCTCTTGACCAGTTCTTTGACGTTGGCGATGGTCTCGGAGGTCTGCTTTCCGCTAGATGCCAGCTTGATCAGCGTGGACAGGAAGTTTTTACACTTCTTCACATTATCCAGCGTCTCCTGCAAACATGCACACACACCAAAACACCAGGACATGTTTTCTTGAATATACACACTACATTGGAAACAGAAATGCAACGCGAAATGCAACAATATTCTAAAATCACATATATATATATTTCTGATATAATGTGCACAATTAAGAATCAGTGAAGCTCATAACTGAACTTCTGATGAAACGCAGAAGCATTCAAGGTTAGTACTTACAGGAGTTATAGCAGTGATATTCGTGTGAGCAATAGGGGTCCCAGCGGCCCCGGGGAGCCCGACCCTCTGTGTTACCACTGTGGCTGCGGATCCGGGCTGCACCGCAGTGGGCGTCCCCAGCGGCTGTCCTGGGGCGGTGGCAGTTCCTCCCAGCATGATGGTGTTCTGTACGAGTCAGTGGAGACGAGAGACAGTCATGATAACAATTTGACAGGTCTGGTCTAGGGGCACAATGGACTCGACTTGTGCCGAGACAAATATATACTGTATACCGTATAATATATATATATTTTTTACTGTTATTTTTTCCAAGGAAGGGCTGTGCTAAATACGCATGCTCTTCATCTAGCACTACACTGCTCCACATTTGTACTTTTCCATACATACACAATGGGAGTTGTACTTTTCCATACATACACAATGGGAGCTTGCTCAAGTACCTATAATAATAATAATAATAATAATACATCGGATTTATATAGCGCTTTTCCAAGTGCTCAAAGACGCTTACCTATGGCTGGTAAACAAAAGAAAATATATATAAAACATGTACAAGAATAGCTGTGCCTGAACTTTGCACTCAAACTCCAAAGTTCCACAGATTTCTCAAGCTGGCTCCCACCAACGTGCGCTGAGAGAGAAGGAGCAAGGACAAGACAAGGAGCACGGCTGAGAGACATCAAGTGTAAAACAGAGCGCTACAAAAAGAGCCCTATACCCTCCATGGTCAGATTGCTGAATGGACACAAATAAGAGCAATCCTGTGTTACTGTGTTTCTAGCTTTACTTTGCTTTTGAGATATTTTTAGATATTGAACGAAATTTAATATTTAATATGTATTGTGCACTGCAATTCAGTTTGCTCATTTTAAACTGCCAGAGTGCATTTTAATGACACATGTATTTAAATGTGTAAATAAAGGACATATAATAATTTGTACCGGTCAATTTTGCCTTTTTTTTCATGTAAGTACCTGTTCCGGTGCTATTTTGTTTATACAATCAGGTAGTACTGTGTGAAACATTCAATAAAGAGACCAGAGGATTTAGAGTTTGAATGTCAAACTTGCTCACTCCCTTATATACGGTAACAATTCTTTTTTTGTATTAGTCTTCATTTTTTCTTTGTGGTGGCATCGCCCCTGCTATACATGTACGTCGACACATGGGAATCACGTTAAGTCTCAACCAACGTTAGGCTAATGAACCATCCAGACAGAAACAGAACGAGAGCTTTGCAAAAGGTTTAGATGCTACCACTGTGTAATAATCATAACCCCTACTCAAATTAATAACTCATTAACTCAAATCAATTCTCAATAACTGTCAAACTATTCATAATTCATCTAGTTTGACAGTTATTGAGAGTTGATTTGAGTTAATGAGTTATTAATTTGAGTTAGTGTGGACCAGTGATGTCACTGGTCCACACTTTAACACTCAATAACTGGCAAATTAAATGACAGGCTTCAAAACCGTTTACAGTTTTCTGATATACTACTGATGTTCTAATGATACAAAGCTGGTTGAAAATGGGCGGAGTGTTCCTTTAATGGCTTGCATCATAAGATAACTTACAAATCCACTAGCTTAGCTATTTTAAGAATTTTGATTGCAGAACAGTAGCATATTCTAATGTGTTAATCATCTATTTTCCTGACATAGCAGAATCAACTTTGGTGAACATTCTGGTTTACCAAAAGGTGTAAATATAGCCCTTGGTATTGGTACATCGGCAGACACCCTATGGTCCTAACCTGATGCTGCCAGATGAAACCAGCAGCTTGTTTGTTTATCTCTTCTTCCAACCATTTGTCAACAGTAAGTCCATCAAATAAATTAAGATTAACAACAAAACAATCCATTTAGCATCAACGCTGTAAGCTAGATGCTGCTTTCTGCACAGGTGTTTGTTACAGTTAACTCATGTGATAAGCATATCAGCTGTTTGTTACAGTTAACTCATGTGATGAGCATATCAGCTGTAAGCTAGATGCTGCTTTCTGCACAGCTGTTTGTTACAGTTAACTCATGTGATGATGAGCATATCAGCTGTAAGCTAGATGCTGCTTTCTGCACAGCTGTTTGTTACAGTTAACTCATGTGATGATGAGCATATCAGCTGTAAGCTAGATGCTGCTTTCTGCACAGCTGTTTGTTACAGTTAACTCATGTGATGAGCATATCAGCTGTAAGCTAGATGCTGCTTTCTGCACAGCTGTTTGTTACAGTTAACTCATGTGATGATGAGCATATCAGCTGTAAGCTAGATGCTGCTTTCTGCACAGCTGTTTGTTACAGTTAACTCATGTGATGATGAGCATATCAGCTGTAAGCTAGATGCTGCTTTCTGCACAGGCGTTTGTTACAGTTAACTCATGTGATAAGCATATCAGCTGTAAGCTAGATGCTGCTTTCTGCACAGCTGTTTGTTACAGTTAACTCATGTGATGATGAGCATATCAGCTGTAAGCTAGATGCTGCTTTCTGCACAGCTGTTTGTTACAGTTAACTCATGTGATGATGAGCATATCAGCTGTAAGCTAGATGCTGCTTTCTGCACAGCTGTTTGTTACAGTTAACTCATGTGATGATGAGCATATCAGCTGTAAGCTAGATGCTGCTTTCTGCACAGCTGTTTGTTACAGTTAACTCATGTGATGATGAGCATATCAGCTGTAAGCTAGATGCTGCTTTCTGCACAGCTGTTTGTTACAGTTAACTCATGTGATGAGCATATCAGCTGTAAGCTAGATGCTGCTTTCTGCACAGCTGTTTGTTACAGTTAACTCATGTGATGATGAGCATATCAGCTGTAAGCTAGATGCTGCTTTCTGCACAGCTGTTTGTTACAGTTAACTCATGTGATGATGAGCATATCAGCTGTAAGCTAGATGCTGCTTTCTGCACAGCTGTTTGTTACAGTTAACTCATGTGATGATGAGCATATCAGCTGTTTGTTACAGTTAACTCATGTGATGATGAGCATATCGGCTGGCTGATGTCTGGCTGACTCAACAGGGACTATTTCTTGTCTCAGACTAACACACTCAGCAAAAACCTTGTTATTTTGATAGCAAATGGACTCAAAATATGAACACCTTTTGTTTATAGCCTGTATTTTGTTGTCACTTTGGCTCTCTATGGATGGCCTACACAGTAAGAAAGATCACTCCTGACACACACCATCACCTGGCTTCTGGGAGTAGAAGAAAATGTTTGAGTCATATCATCATGCATGACCCAAAACATGATATAGGCCTACTAACATCAGTTTTGCATTTCCAAGGGATTTTTTTTTACCTTGTCCTGCTGCTGGAGCTTCTTCAGCTCTTCAAGAACATAGCCCACTTGCTTGGTGGTGGTGAGCGAGGCGATGTTGCTGTTGAGGTTCTTGCAGAAGTGCTGGGCGCTGTCATAGCTCTCACGGCTGGAGTTCATCGGCTGGAGTTGTGTGTGGATGGTATCATGCAAGGAAAAATACCACGGCAAATAATGTATCTTAAAATGTATCTCTAATCTCTTCTCTCTCTTCCTCTGTCTCTCTCTCTCTCACCCCTCGCTCTGTCAGACATAATGCAAACTTCCACTCTAAATGCACTAAATTCCACTCACTCACCCTTTCTGTCTGCCTCTCTCTGTCCAACCCAATCACTGTTCGCTAACGTTAGCAGCTGCGTACGTCCAGCTCCTCGTCGCTAATGCCGTGTTCGCTAATGTAGCATCACCGCTGGGGTATTAGATCCTGACTGTTTACACAAAGGCTGCGGCCACGAGGAGTGATCATGATTGATAGACAGGCCGGGGGCCCTCCCTCCCCTTCTCGCTATCACTTCTTTTTTAGTTTGAAACAACTTGTGTGTTAAAACGTCAACAAACGTCTTTATAATAATTCTGTGATTATCATTAACGATGCAAGTAGCCATTTTGATGTGGCTGTGACGTCAACTCGGAGAAACCGGAGCTCTGAATGATACCTTACCTGCGCAGATTTCCATAAAAAAAGAAGCTAAAAGCCCCACACAGAAAAAGGATATCGGTCAATCACGGGTAACGTTCTAATTTCACAAGTTCACATTAAAGCAAGTTAGCTTAAACGGTATAACATTCACATTCATTGATTTCACGGCTATAGCGTTAGCTTGTTGACATTCAAGCCGCAGGTAACGTTAGGTAGCATAACATAACGCTAACGCTAGTTGTTCTGTGTAACTTTTATTCCATATTGGCTAAACCAACCGCCTATTATTACCGTCATAATTATGTTTACATTATCAACCACTGAAGTCATAATGTAATATGTTTTACCTGTTAACTGAATTGGCGACAACTTCAACACATGGCTGATCCGGCAACGGGATACTCCTCCTCCTCCTCCTCCCATCCACGTTATGACGTGCTGACGTCATCCACTTTCTGTCCACTTTGCTTGCTGTGATTGGCTGTCTACTGGACGCCGTCATTACCCATAATTCCACGGGCGCACTTTAGCACATCGAATCGCAGATTAATCCTCATTAAAACTGAATTTTAAAATAAAATATGGATATATGAGTCCGTAAAACAGGTTAGTTTTATGTCATTGTATTGTTATTTATTTGGTGAATGAATGAAATATGTCACGTAAGTGGCACCATGATACAGATGTATATCCATATGTCTACCTATAAATACGTGACGTTGACGTTGGTATTTCAGTAGAGGGGGGTTGTGTAGTGCAGGGCAGGACCCGTTGCAATAAATGGGTCCGTCTGCTTGCATGCCTCGTCTGAAACGGAGATGACCAGAGATGACCAGAGCCGTGCCGAGCTCCAGCGAAGCAAGCAGGCGACTCGCCTGAGGCGAGGCATCACCAACCGGCTGGACACCCACGACTGCACACCCCCATCTGCTTTTTATTTTATCAGAATCAGAATCAGAATCAGAAAGACTTTAATAATCCCCGGGGGGAAATTGGGACAAATCACAGCCTATATATATATATATAGCCTATGTATCAATATAGCCATGCATGATTAATTATGTTTATTGGAAAATACGTAGGAAAATACGTAGGCTAAGCTATGCCTACTTCATTTTCTTATAACAATTTCAATTCAATGATAAGCTCTGTTAATTCGCTGTAAACGTGAAGATGCATTGAAAAATAGGCTATCAAGTGAATCAATCAACGGTACCCTATGAGGCCTATCTCCAATAATATGTCCATACATATCTAGGGGGTAAGTCCTCCTTTAAGTTGTATGTCTGTCTGTGTACAGGAGCTCCAGGGTCTTGGGCAGTTGATCGATGCCGACCACTCCAACTTTGTCCACGTTGACAACATTTACGAGGGCATTCTCCTGCAGATGTTGGACAAGGAGATCACCAAAGGTACAATAATCTCAACGATGTTGATAACACTAACGAAGACAATATTTGTGGCACAGCCATTCTCATTTACAGGCCCCAAAAAGTTGTTTCAAGGGGGAGGGACTAACCATTTCTCCCTTTCCCCCGTCCTGCAGTGGTGAAGGAGGCGGCCAGCCTGAAGAAGCACAACCTGTTGACGGACAGCAGGGACCTGGTGAGTCAGTCCAGCCGCTCCAGCCTCTCCTCCCCCCCGGTCTCCACCCCCGGCAGCCCAGCCAGGGCGCTGGCTTCCCCCGCGCAGCTCTCTCTGGAGCACCCCCCCCCCCTCCTCTGGCACTTAACGGACTGGGCCGCGCCCCGCAGGAGGAGAAAGAGGAGGAGGCCATGCATGTAAGCGCATGTAAATCGATCCTAAACCTCCGGGTAGGTTCCCCTGCACTTCTGGCAGTGAGTGCGTCCAGCGTAGTGGTGAGTGTGGATTGTCTGTCTCTAACAGAAGCCTCTTTGCACTCCCTCCTGCAGCCAGGGTGTGCGGGCCGGTGGAGAAGCTGTGCTGTGAGAGCATCCAGCCGTACCTGGCCTGTGGCCTCTGTCCTGGAGCAGCTGATGGAGCCCGTCAGCTCTGGCTTCCAGGAGGGACGGCAGCTGAGCGAGGACATGATGGCCCAACTGTGTCAGGACTACCAGGGGGGCCTGGTCAACGAGGACCTGAAGAAGGCATGTTGATGACGTTGCTTTTTGAGCACACTCACCTGTGTCTCCTTTTTACCTCCGTTTTTCAGTGGCCATCCTCTCTTAACTCTCTCTCTCTCTCTCTCTCTCTCTCTCTCTCTCTCTCTCTCTCTCTCTCTCTCTCTCTCTCTCTCTCTCTCTCTCTCTCTCTCTCTCTCTCTGTCTGTCCATCATGTAGGTCTTGGCCAACATGGCAAAGCCCAACCTGTTGAGCTGCTACCAGAAGATCGGTTCCCTGCAGGAGAAGCTGCATCATCTGCAAGAGCGATTTGGCTTCTCTAACATCACTGGTCTGATTCACAGTGCCCAGATAGACCTGCAGCAGGTAGATCTACTCTCCATCTGTCTGTTTCTCATCTTCTCTCTCTCTCTCTCATACACTCTCTCTCACACACACACACACACACACACACACACACACACACACACACACACACACACACACACACACACACACACACACACACACACACACACACACACACACACAGGCAGCACTTCCATCCACATCCTCTGTCAACCCTTGCAGGCTCTGCCATAGAGAAGGCCAAACACAGGGTGCTCAAGGTAAGACCTATTTCACACCCAAATCAGCCATGTTGTGTCTAAAAGGCAGGAAGTAAAACAAAGAAGCAAAGAAGATCCAGTTTGGGACAGCTGGTTCAGTCCCAGCACTCTTAAGGCCATGTTCAGACTAGGAGGCCAAATCAGCCAACCAAATGTGTGAACTTTAATGACCTATTAATGGCTTTATCCAGATTGGTTTTATGAGTCTGGATGCTCCAAGTCTGATTTGTGTCACTTGTCCCAAACCACATATCTGCTTCAAATGTGCTTTCGACTGATGTGTCTTCAGTGCGGACGCGCAGATCCACCAAATCTGATTTGAACGTCACTCGCACCGCGACACACAGCGCCTACATCATATCCAGGCGACAAAAGGTGTTGTTATTATTTGGCGCGTGCTTTCGTTACCATAGCAACCCATGCAGATAGGCTGTTTAGGTCTGGACACACAGATCCGACTTGAAAATCAGATTTGTGGCAGTGCGGACCCACTCCCAAATCAGATTTGGGAAACCAATCAAGATAATGATGATTAATGACTTTATCAGCAAATCAGATTTGCCTGTAATGTGAACATGGCCTAATTAATGTCTTGCTTGCAGCCGTGTTACTTACTGCATTTTAGACACAAAATGGCTGATTTGGGTGGCATGTGAAATGTGGCGTATAAAAAGCTTAGTGAAAGGCCACAGAAATGAAGTGCTATGATGGAAGGCCATCCTCCTGTTTTTCAATGATTTTCTACTGTGTTGCTTGGTTTTCAATCTGCATTTGGATACGTATTTGCCTCTGTTCAGACAGTTGGATCTGGGCAAGATAGATCAACTGCACTGTTAAAATGCAATTTATCAATATACCGTGATGCCACAATACAGGATATATTCAAAAGAACTCCAGAGGGATTGATCATAAACATACAGACATAATAGTGATGACTCCTCCCTCCTCTGGGTTTCCCACAGCAATATGATTATGACAGCAGCACGGTGAGGAAGAGGATCTTCCACGAGGCTCTAGTGGCGATCACTCTGCCTCACATCAAGAAGAACCTGGCCTCACCTGCAAACCTGTGAGTCACTGACCTCAACATATGGACAGAGCTATCCCAGTGATTTTGGTCTCCCGTTTGAAGTTGATTCATTGGCCGTCACCATCTTTTTCGATTTTTCGTCAGCAGAGTGGGAGGGAATGGGTTGAGTGCTTGCGCACCTCAGGTGAGATGGGGGTTTCCCAGAGCCGCGGCTCCGCCTGCTATTGGTCCGTGATCGGCAAGCTGCGTGATCACTGGACAGGCGATCTGTCAATCACCCCCTCTTCTATCATCTATTTTACTCCAAACGGGCGAGTTATATAAAACTGTCCCCCCTGCAGTTGTTGTAGTTGGTAAAATTAGCTATATAGACCAAAACCCTGTTTCGCCCTAACTGGAAAGATGTTTAATCCTGTTACAAAGTCGGGCATTTTAACATGGGGGG
Source organism: Poromitra crassiceps (assembly GCF_964638095.1). Taxonomy (NCBI): domain Eukaryota; kingdom Metazoa; phylum Chordata; class Actinopteri; order Beryciformes; family Melamphaidae; genus Poromitra; species Poromitra crassiceps. The sequence goes on from NC_139647.1 coordinate 24,867,878, forward strand.
GAATGCCTACTGCCCCCGACACGCAAGTGGCCATTCGAGGAACTACAGCTTTTCACTTAACTTCCACATCATCAGAGGAAAACCGGGGGGGGGTTGGCCACTGGTCACAACGCACAGCAAGCATGCACGCACACACACGCACACGCACACGCACACGCACACGCACACGCACACACACACACACACACACACACACACACACACACACACACACACACACACACACACCAGAGCTTAAGTTGTATGTCTGTCTGTGTACAGGAGCTCCAGGGTCTTGGGCAGTTGATCGATGCCGACCACTCCAACTTTGTCCACGTTGACAACATGTACGAGGGCATTCTCCTGCAGATGTTGGACAAGGAGATCACCAAAGGTACAATAATCTCAACGATGTTGATAACACTAACGAAGACAATATTTGTGGCACAACCATTCTCATTTACAGGCCCCAAAAAGTTGTTTCAAGGGGGAGGGACTAACCATTTCTCCCTTTCCCCCGTCCTGCAGTGGTGAAGGAGGCGGCCAGCCTGAAGAAGCACAACCTGTTGACGGACAGCAGGGACCTGGTGAGTCAGTCCAGCCGCTCCAGCCTCTCCTCCCCCCCGGTCTCCACCCCCGGCAGGCCAGCCAGGGCGCTGGCTTCCCCCGCGCAGCTCTCTCTGGAGCACCCCCCCCCCCCCTCCTCTGGCACTTAACGGACTGGGCCGCGCCCCGGAGGAGGAGAAAGAGGAGGAGGCCATGCATGTAAGCGCATGTAAATCGATCCTAAACCTCCGGGTAGGTTCCCCTGCACTTCTGGCAGTGAGTGCGTCCAGCGTAGTGGTGAGTGTGGATTGTCTGTCTCTAACAGAAGCCTCTTTGCACTCCCTCCTGCAGCCAGGGTGTGCGGGCCGGTGGAGAAGCTGTGCTGTGAGAGCATCCAGCCGTACCTGGCCTGTGGCCTCTGTCCTGGAGCAGCTGATGGAGCCCGTCAGCTCTGGCTTCCAGGAGGGACGGCAGCTGAGCGAGGACATGATGGTCCAACTGTGTCAGGACTACCAGGGGGGCCTGGTCAACGAGGACCTGAAGAAGGCATGTTGATGACGTTGCTTTTTGAGCACACTCACCTGTGTCTCCTTTTTACCTCCGTTTTTCAGTGGCCATCCTCTCTTAACTCTCTCTCTCTCTCTCTCTCTCTCTCTCTCTCTCTCTCTCTCTCTCTGTCCATCATGTAGGTCTTGGCCAACATGGCAAAGCCCAACCTGTTGAGCTGCTACCAGAAGATCGGTTCCCTGCAGGAGAAGCTGCATCATCTGCAAGAGCGATTTGGCTTCTCTAACATCACTGGTCTGATTCACAGTGCCCAGATAGACCTGCAGCAGGTAGATCTACTCTCCATCTGTCTGTTTCTCATCTTCTCTCTCTCTCTCTCATACACTCTCTCTCACACACACACACACACACACACACACACACACACACACACACACACACAGGCAGCACTTCCATCCACATCCTCTGTCAACCCTTGCAGGCTCTGCCATAGAGAAGGCCAAACACAGGGTGCTCAAGGTAAGACCTATTTCACACCCAAATCAGCCATGTTGTGTCTAAAAGGCAGGAAGTAAAACAAAGAAGCAAAGAAGATCCAGTTTGGGACAGCTGGTTCAGTCCCAGCACTCTTAAGGCCATGTTCAGACTAGGAGGCCAAATCAGCCAACCAAATGTGTGAACTTTAATGACCTATTAATGGCTTTATCCAGATTGGTTTTATGAGTCTGGATGCTCCAAGTCTGATTTGTGTCACTTGTCCCAAACCACATATCTGCTTCAAATGTGCTTTCGACTGATGTGTCTTCAGTGCGGACGCGCAGATCCACCAAATCTGATTTGAACGTCACTCGCACCGCGACACACAGCGCCTACATCATATCCAGGCGACAAAAGGTGTTGTTATTATTTGGCGCGTGCTTTCGTTACCATAGCAACCCATGCAGATAGGCTGTTTAGGTCTGGACACACAGATCCGACTTGAAAATCAGATTTGTGGCAGTGCGGACCCACTCCCAAATCAGATTTGGGAAACCAATCAAGATAATGATGATTAATGACTTTATCAGCAAATCAGATTTGCCTGTAATGTGAACATGGCCTAATTAATGTCTTGCTTGCAGCCGTGTTACTTACTGCATTTTAGACACAAAATGGCTGATTTGGGTGGCATGTGAAATGTGGCGTATAAAAAGCTTAGTGAAAGGCCACAGAAATGAAGTGCTATGATGGAAGGCCATCCTCCTGTTTTTCAATGATTTTCTACTGTGTTGCTTGGTTTTCAATCTGCATTTGGATACGTATTTGCCTCTGTTCAGACAGTTGGATCTGGGCAAGATAGATCAACTGCACTGTTAAAATGCAATTTATCAATATACCGTGATGCCACAATACAGGATATATTCAAAAGAACTCCAGAGGGATTGATCATAAACATACAGACATAATAGTGATGACTCCTCCCTCCTCTGGGTTTCCCACAGCAATATGATTATGACAGCAGCACGGTGAGGAAGAGGATCTTCCACGAGGCTCTAGTGGCGATCACTCTGCCTCACATCAAGAAGAACCTGGCCTCACCTGCAAACCTGTGAGTCACTGACCTCAACATATGGACAGAGCTATCCCAGTGATTTTGGTCTCCCGTTTGAAGTTGATTCATTGGCCGTCACCATCTTTTTCGATTTTTCGTCAGCAGAGTGGGAGGGAATGGGTTGAGTGCTTGCGCACCTCAGGTGAGATGGGGGTTTCCCAGAGCCGCGGCTCCGCCTGCTATTGGTCCGTGATCGGCAAGCTGCGTGATCACTGGACAGGCGATCTGTCAATCACCCCCTCTTCTATCATCTATTTTACTCCAAACGGGCGAGTTATATAAAACTGTCCCCCCTGCAGTTGTTGTAGTTGGTAAAATTAGCTATATAGACCAAAACCCTGTTTCGCCCTAACTGGAAAGATGTTTAATCCTGTTACAAAGTCGGGCATTTTAACATGGGGGGGAATGCCTACTGCCCCCGACACGCAAGTGGCCATTCGAGGAACTACAGCTTTTCACTTAACTTCCACATCATCAGAGGAAAACCGGGGGGGGGTTGGCCACTGGTCACAACGCACAGCAAGCATGCACGCACACACACGCACACGCACACGCACACGCACACACACACACACACACACACACACACACACACACACACACACACACACACACACCAGAGCTTAAGTTGTATGTCTGTCTGTGTACAGGAGCTCCAGGGTCTTGGGCAGTTGATCGATGCCGACCACTCCAACTTTGTCCACGTTGACAACATGTACGAGGGCATTCTCCTGCAGATGTTGGACAAGGAGATCACCAAACGTACAATAATCTCAACGATGTTGATAACACTAACGAAGACAATATTTGTGGCACAACCATTCTCATTTACAGGCCCCAAAAAGTTGTTTCAAGGGGGAGGGACTAACCATTTCTCCCTTTCCCCCGTCCTGCAGTGGTGAAGGAGGCGACCAGCCTGAAGAAGCACAACCTGTTGACGGACAGCAGGGACCTGGTGAGTCAGTCCAGCCGCTCCAGCCTCTCCTCCCCCCCGGTCTCCACCCCCGGCAGCCCAGCCAGGGCGCTGGCTTCCCCCGCGCAGCTCTCTCTGGAGCACCCCCCCCCCCTCCTCTGGCACTTAACGGACTGGGCCGCGCCCCGCAGGAGGAGAAAGAGGAGGAGGCCATGCATGTAAGCGCATGTAAATCGATCCTAAACCTCCGGGTAGGTTCCCCTGCACTTCTGGCAGTGAGTGCGTCCAGCGTTACAGTGGTGAGTGTGGATTGTCTGTCTCTAACAGAAGCCTCTTTGCACTCCCTCCTGCAGCCAGGGTGTGCGGGCCGGTGGAGAAGCTGTGCTGTGAGAGCATCCAGCCGTACCTGGCCTGTGGCCTCTGTCCTGGAGCAGCTGATGGAGCCCGTCAGCTCTGGCTTCCAGGAGGGACGGCAGCTGAGCGAGGACATGATGGCCCAACTGTGTCAGGACTACCAGGGGGCCTGGTCAACGAGGACCTGAAGAAGGCATGTTGATGACGTTGCTTTTTGAGCACACTCACCTGTGTCTCCTTTTTACCTCCGTTTTTCAGTGGCCATCCTCTCTTAACTCTCTCTCTCTCTCTCTCTCTCTCTCTCTCTCTCTCTGTCCATCATGTAGGTCTTGGCCAACATGGCAAAGCCCAACCTGTTGAGCTGCTACCAGAAGATCGGTTCCCTGCAGGAGAAGCTGCATCATCTGCAAGAGCGATTTGGCTTCTCTAACATCACTGGTCTGATTCACAGTGCCCAGATAGACCTGCAGCAGGTAGATCTACTCTCCATCTGTCTGTTTCTCATCTTCTCTCTCTCTCTCTCATACACTCTCTCTCACACACACACACACACACACACACACACACACACACACACACACACACACACACACACACACACACACACACAGGCAGCACTTCCATCCACATCCTCTGTCAACCCTTGCAGGCTCTGCCATAGAGAAGGCCAAACACAGGGTGCTCAAGGTAAGACCTATTTCACACCCAAATCAGCCATGTTGTGTCTAAAAGGCAGGAAGTAAAACAAAGAAGCAAAGAAGATCCAGTTTGGGACAGCTGGTTCAGTCCCAGCACTCTTAAGGCCATGTTCAGACTAGGAGGCCAAATCAGCCAACCAAATGTGTGAACTTTAATGACCTATTAATGGCTTTATCCAGATTGGTTTTATGAGTCTGGATGCTCCAAGTCTGATTTGTGTCACTTGTCCCAAACCACATATCTGCTTCAAATGTGCTTTCGACTGATGTGTCTTCAGTGCGGACGCGCAGATCCACCAAATCTGATTTGAACGTCACTCGCACCGCGACACACAGCGCCTACATCATATCCAGGCGACAAAAGGTGTTGTTATTATTTGGCGCGTGCTTTCGTTACCATAGCAACCCATGCAGATAGGCTGTTTAGGTCTGGACACACAGATCCGACTTGAAAATCAGATTTGTGGCAGTGCGGACACACTCCCAAATCAGATTTGGGAAACCAATCAAGATAATGATGATTAATGACTTTATCAGCAAATCAGATTTGCCTGTAATGTGAACATGGCCTAATTAATGTCTTGCTTGCAGCCGTGTTACTTACTGCATTTTAGACACAAAATGGCTGATTTGGGTGGCATGTGAAATGTGGCGTATAAAAAGCTTAGTGAAAGGCCACAGAAATGAAGTGCTATGATGGAAGGCCATCCTCCTGTTTTTCAATGATTTTCTACTGTGTTGCTTGGTTTTCAATCTGCATTTGGATACGTATTTGCCTCTGTTCAGACAGTTGGATCTGGGCAAGATAGATCAACTGCACTGTTAAAATGCAATTTATCAATATACCGTGATGCCACAATACAGGATATATTCAAAAGAACTCCAGAGGGATTGATCATAAACATACAGACATAATAGTGATGACTCCTCCCTCCTCTGGGTTTCCCACAGCAATATGATTATGACAGCAGCACGGTGAGGAAGAGGATCTTCCACGAGGCTCTAGTGGCGATCACTCTGCCTCACATCAAGAAGAACCTGGCCTCACCTGCAAACCTGTGAGTCACTGACCTCAACATATGGACAGAGCTATCCCAGTGATTTTGGTCTCCCGTTTGAAGTTGATTCATTGGCCGTCACCATCTTTTTCGATTTTTCGTCAGCAGAGTGGGAGGGAATGGGTTGAGTGCTTGCGCACCTCAGGTGAGATGGGGGTTTCCCAGAGCCGCGGCTCCGCCTGCTATTGGTCCGTGATCGGCAAGCTGCGTGATCACTGGACAGGCGATCTGTCAATCACCCCCTCTTCTATCATCTATTTTACTCCAAACGGGCGAGTTATATAAAACTGTCCCCCCTGCAGTTGTTGTAGTTGGTAAAATTAGCTATATAGACCAAAACCCTGTTTCGCCCTAACTGGAAAGATGTTTAATCCTGTTACAAAGTCGGGCATTTTAACATGGGGGGGAATGCCTACTGCCCCCGACACGCAAGTGGCCATTCGAGGAACTACAGCTTTTCACTTAACTTCCACATCATCAGAGGAAAACCGGGGGGGGGTTGGCCACTGGTCACAACGCACAGCAAGCATGCACGCACACACACGCACACGCACACGCACACGCACACACACACACACACACACACACACACACACACACACACACACACACACACACACACACACCAGAGCTTAAGTTGTATGTCTGTCTGTGTACAGGAGCTCCAGGGTCTTGGGCAGTTGATCGATGCCGACCACTCCAACTTTGTCCACGTTGACAACATGTACGAGGGCATTCTCCTGCAGATGTTGGACAAGGAGATCACCAAACGTACAATAATCTCAACGATGTTGATAACACTAACGAAGACAATATTTGTGGCACAACCATTCTCATTTACAGGCCCCAAAAAGTTGTTTCAAGGGGGAGGGACTAACCATTTCTCCCTTTCCCCCGTCCTGCAGTGGTGAAGGAGGCGACCAGCCTGAAGAAGCACAACCTGTTGACGGACAGCAGGGACCTGGTGAGTCAGTCCAGCCGCTCCAGCCTCTCCTCCCCCCCGGTCTCCACCCCCGGCAGCCCAGCCAGGGCGCTGGCTTCCCCCGCGCAGCTCTCTCTGGAGCACCCCCCCCCCCCTCCTCTGGCACTTAACGGACTGGGCCGCGCCCCGCAGGAGGAGAAAGAGGAGGAGGCCATGCATGTAAGCGCATGTAAATCGATCCTAAACCTCCGGGTAGGTTCCCCTGCACTTCTGGCAGTGAGTGCGTCCAGCGTTACAGTGGTGAGTGTGGATTGTCTGTCTCTAACAGAAGCCTCTTTGCACTCCCTCCTGCAGCCAGGGTGTGCGGGCCGGTGGAGAAGCTGTGCTGTGAGAGCATCCAGCCGTACCTGGCCTGTGGCCTCTGTCCTGGAGCAGCTGATGGAGCCCGTCAGCTCTGGCTTCCAGGAGGGACGGCAGCTGAGCGAGGACATGATGGCCCAACTGTGTCAGGACTACCAGGGGGCCTGGTCAACGAGGACCTGAAGAAGGCATGTTGATGACGTTGCTTTTTGAGCACACTCACCTGTGTCTCCTTTTTACCTCCGTTTTTCAGTGGCCATCCTCTCTTAACTCTCTCTCTCTCTCTCTCTCTCTCTCTCTCTCTCTCTGTCCATCATGTAGGTCTTGGCCAACATGGCAAAGCCCAACCTGTTGAGCTGCTACCAGAAGATCGGTTCCCTGCAGGAGAAGCTGCATCATCTGCAAGAGCGATTTGGCTTCTCTAACATCACTGGTCTGATTCACAGTGCCCAGATAGACCTGCAGCAGGTAGATCTACTCTCCATCTGTCTGTTTCTCATCTTCTCTCTCTCTCTCTCATACACTCTCTCTCACACACACACACACACACACACACACACACACACACACACACACACACACACACACACACACACACACACACACACACACACACACACACACACACACACAGGCAGCACTTCCATCCACATCCTCTGTCAACCCTTGCAGGCTCTGCCATAGAGAAGGCCAAACACAGGGTGCTCAAGGTAAGACCTATTTCACACCCAAATCAGCCATGTTGTGTCTAAAAGGCAGGAAGTAAAACAAAGAAGCAAAGAAGATCCAGTTTGGGACAGCTGGTTCAGTCCCAGCACTCTTAAGGCCATGTTCAGACTAGGAGGCCAAATCAGCCAACCAAATGTGTGAACTTTAATGACCTATTAATGGCTTTATCCAGATTGGTTTTATGAGTCTGGATGCTCCAAGTCTGATTTGTGTCACTTGTCCCAAACCACATATCTGCTTCAAATGTGCTTTCGACTGATGTGTCTTCAGTGCGGACGCGCAGATCCACCAAATCTGATTTGAACGTCACTCGCACCGCGACACACAGCGCCTACATCATATCCAGGCGACAAAAGGTGTTGTTATTATTTGGCGCGTGCTTTCGTTACCATAGCAACCCATGCAGATAGGCTGTTTAGGTCTGGACACACAGATCCGACTTGAAAATCAGATTTGTGGCAGTGCGGACACACTCCCAAATCAGATTTGGGAAACCAATCAAGATAATGATGATTAATGACTTTATCAGCAAATCAGATTTGCCTGTAATGTGAACATGGCCTAATTAATGTCTTGCTTGCAGCCGTGTTACTTACTGCATTTTAGACACAAAATGGCTGATTTGGGTGGCATGTGAAATGTGGCGTATAAAAAGCTTAGTGAAAGGCCACAGAAATGAAGTGCTATGATGGAAGGCCATCCTCCTGTTTTTCAATGATTTTCTACTGTGTTGCTTGGTTTTCAATCTGCATTTGGATACGTATTTGCCTCTGTTCAGACAGTTGGATCTGGGCAAGATAGATCAACTGCACTGTTAAAATGCAATTTATCAATATACCGTGATGCCACAATACAGGATATATTCAAAAGAACTCCAGAGGGATTGATCATAAACATACAGACATAATAGTGATGACTCCTCCCTCCTCTGGGTTTCCCACAGCAATATGATTATGACAGCAGCACGGTGAGGAAGAGGATCTTCCACGAGGCTCTAGTGGCGATCACTCTGCCTCACATCAAGAAGAACCTGGCCTCACCTGCAAACCTGTGAGTCACTGACCTCAACATATGGACAGAGCTATCCCAGTGATTTTGGTCTCCCGTTTGAAGTTGATTCATTGGCCGTCACCATCTTTTTCGATTTTTCGTCAGCAGAGTGGGAGGGAATGGGTTGAGTGCTTGCGCACCTCAGGTGAGATGGGGGTTTCCCAGAGCTGCGGCTCCGCCTGCTATTGGTCCGTGATCGGCAAGCTGCGTGATCACTGGACAGGCGATCTGTCAATCACCCCCTCTTCTATCATCTATTTTACTCCAAACGGGCGAGTTATATAAAAATGTCCCCCCTGCAGTTGTTGTAGTTGGTGAAATTAGCTATACTAGTGCAGTGCCCGTTCCCCCATGCACCACCCCGTGGGCGCTTCCCCCCCGCACACACGCGGCACTATGTCAGGTCCCCCTAAGCGCAAGTTTGAAGTCAATCCGACAAACGGTTCTCAAGATACGTGAAGGACAGACATACAGACAGTCCTGGAATAAGTCCAAATTGCATGAAATATAACAACTATTAAAAAATGGAACAATGACATTATCAGACCATGCTATGGTTACTTTAAGAGTGAATTTAAACTTAAAAAAATACTTATGGAGGATGAATAATTCCCTTCTACAAGATGAAGGCCTAAAAGAGACAGTCTTGTTCAAACCAAACGGTTAAGATATATTTAGAAACAGGAGAGATCACCTAACTTTTCACTCGGACCAAAACATAAAAAAAAAAAAATCTACGTTTTTTTTTAGGTTTTGGTCCAAGTGCAAGTTGTTCTATGGTCTCTCCCAATTCTAAATATAGCTGAACCGTTTGGTTTGACCAAGTAAAACTCTTTTTATAAGCATTTTACGAAATGTCTATGGGAAAATAAATTGCGGAGGAAAATCTCTGGTACAGTGCTGAAGCAGGAAGTGACGTTCACTTTGCCTCTCTATTTGCTGCTTCGTAGCCCCCTGTGTGAGTCAATGCATGCAAAGTAAAGGTCAGGCAGTGCTGCATAGCATTCTTCCAGCAGGAGGCAGTGCTGTATAGCATTCTTCCAGTGGCCAAGATCTGTGTGAATACCTGTGCTGGAACACCACCACCAAGTGCCTGTGATCTGTATAGTACATCCTGTACTGACTTGGTTAGAAAGACTACTGTGCTGACATATGTGATGTATAGGTTAGAAAATTGAGACTTCCTCAATGTTTGGTTAATGTAAGTGTTGTGAAAATATGAATTAAACAGTCCATAAACAGAAATACCCTCAAACTATTGCTGTGCGAAGTCTACAAACAAGCCAGCCGTCCACTGGGGGTGTGAGTGTTGGGAAAACAGAAATAATAAATGCAGCATGCTGCTGTGATTATTCATTTATGGTTCACAAATTATTATTTTTACCATGAGTGACATGAAAACACACACAAAAACCTGTTGCTACTCCTACTTTTACAAGACCAAAAGACAAATAGAAAACAGTTTGACACCATATAAAATTCCAACCATTCATTTAATATTTTTGCACCATAGAAAAAGGCTATTTCATATTACAGTAGTGCTCCAGGCACATGAAAGGCAGTATATAAAAATACAAAACAATAAAGCAGATATTTGTTCACATTTAAAATACATTTTGTATTGCATACATGTGCTCAGCCAATAGAGCCGCATTTAGTGCTCCACCTGTGATCACAGGTGATTTTTTAGAATTCAACATGAATTTGAATAGGCTCTTGGACATCAAACACATAGTATTTGCATAATTTAGCTCTTCTGTTTTTCTTGGCATACTGTAAGTATACTGATTCACAATCCCTGTCAGCAGAGCAACAATGAAATGTATTTACAGAGACATGGAGCCACATAAAGTCAGAGACATTACGTGCTATATGACATGACAGGTATGCTGCGGACTGACAGAGAAGAACTATGGGCAAACACTCCCAGCATGCACAAAAGCGTTAGTCGTCTGTTTTATGGCAATTACTGAATGACTTCCACAATGGCGGTTAGTGCAAAAAGTTGTTGACAGCAAGACATCATTCATGGTGAGCTCATAAACCTGTTATGTTTCACCAAAGGAACAATGCATTTCCCTTTGTATAACATAGACCAATATACACATGTGTCCCACAAGACAACAGACTCAGAAGGTGTGACACAGGTGCACAGCAGTAGCATTGCCACTGGCAGAATGTGACATTAGAGAATGGTTAAAGGTGTGTTTTCTTTTACAACAGACATGGTAACACCTCTTCTCAAAGAGCCTTTAGGTGTGATAAAAGAATCAAAAAGTAAACTGCTCTCACCATAAAACAATATAAGAGATGCTTTGTTTACATAATATAGATTCAATGGTTCATTCTGAGTGACCATGTGACACTATCTACAATGATGTCCAAACTGAAAGCCATCCTGTTTGGAGAGTTGAGACTAATAGGCTTTAGATGAATGAGTTATTATTGTGCCATCTGGCCATCGCGATAAGTCACTGTGATGTTGGATATTTGGCAGTTAATGTTGTCCTCGGCCTCGATGAGTTTGCCCCTGTACACCTCTCCAGTGTTGGTCTCACAGGTCACCATGTGTCCTCCTGCCTCATGCAAGACCTCGATGGGGACGCCGATGGACATTTACTATCGTTATATATATATATATATATATATATACACATACACACTGTGTATACAAATTAATAATTACGGATAATAATTATTAATTTGCATCCCGCATGGGCAACTGGTCATTTCCCTCTCGAAAGGAGCCAAGATGTCCCTTCTGTGCAGGTGGAGCATCTTGGTTCTGGACAGCTGTAGGGAGAAACAGAAAACATAAGAAGGTTCTCAAACTAAAATGTCACTCTAGCAGGAACAGGAAGAAGAAAGAGGCACTGAAACAAAGACAGAGGTACTCACGTCAGCCTCTCGTCTGCGCCGTTTAGCTGCCATCTCTCTTTCCACCAGGTATTGTGGTGGAGGATGGCGTTGCGTGGTCACAGGCAGCACGTCAAACCGGGGACGTTTGGCTCCTCTGTCTGGACCTGGGAGGCTAGAAGGAGAATTTTCTTCAATTACTAAACTTGGGAGAGAGAAATTTGCTTCTGCCTTTCAGAGCTTTCTTTCAAAAACGATGGGTTGGGCAAAGCCAAATGGGTCAAGTCAGTCATGATTGTGTCTACAGGCTGATTTAGACGATGTTCCAGATAACACAATCCACATCTATACAGCTAGTCTTCCTGTGCTTTCACATTATACTGATAACTTGAATATCAGAATCCTTGGGCCTGACCAATATTGTCAGAATCAGAATCAGCTTTATTGGCCAAGTATGTACACATACAAGGAATGTGACTGGGGTTTGCTTTGCTCTCATAGTACTCCCATAGCAAAAAAGAACGAACGTTATGCACAAGTTAAAAACAGGCAGGGCAAAAGGTACATTTAGACATTAGCAAAGTTTTACAGTATCTACTATTCACCTTATGTTGCCACGCCCACTTTTTTCTCTTCCATGTAAGACACAATTGTATTTGTTCATCTGGTTCAGTGTTAGTTAAACATTGATAAACTGTAAACTATGAATGAAGTTTGGCAACATTCAGCAGCTACACTGCGGCCAACTTCAGACATGCTCATAGCCAGAGGTTCTCAAATGTTTTTCAGCCAAGGATGGAAAATACAGTATACCGGGGACCCCCTCATTCTGATTTGTGATTTTGGGCTAAGCTTAATTGTTTCCATGGTAACATGCTTGACTTTTAAATAGGTTTGTTAGATTAGAATGTAATCCATGAACCATTTTACATTTAAAGCATGCAATATTTTCATTGGACTATGAAGCTTTTGCAAAAAAGTTTGTATTTTTACTTTCCTGAAAACGTTTTGCGGACCCCCTGGCAAAGTGCCACGGACCCCTGGGGGTCCCCGGACCTCCATTTGAGAACCACTGCTCATAGCGTTACTGTTGCGAGGAGCCGGTGGCTGTACCCGGTCGACATTTAACGTTTAGTTACAAAAGCACGTCAAACAATGTTTTCTCACTGCCAGTATACTAGCTAGTCTGACTGGTCACCACGCTCCTCGCTGCTCGTTAACAATGTCCAAATAGGCATTATTCTGATAAACTGGTCATATATTTGGAATGTTATGTTCTTTTTTTTTAAACTTAATCGTTTGTTTTTTTTTGGCTTGAAAACAGCTTTTTGGCAAGTCTAAAAATGATACAGGTGGGAGTAATCTACTTCCGGGTCTAAAACGGAAAGACGATTACAAATTGACATTATGCGGAAGCGTCCTTATATGATATGTAAAGTGTCCGTTATAAATACGTAAATATGAGATAAAAATGAGCCACACAGGATTGTAAACAAAGGCTTATACAGATATGTCTCCAGATATTGCATATATATATACGGTACATATATGCCGTTCAATGTGATTTTCCGTGAGCCAATCACTGATCCTGGCCATTTGCTAATTTCACCAAGAAGGGATTTTTTTGACAAAAATATTGTCTTAGAGAAAATATATTGGTATATTCACGGTTCAAGCTTAGTCGTGAACCACAAGGGCGCCGGTTGTCCTGATCACCCCCCCAATCTGGAGGTCAGCTTTGAATAGAGCAACACCAGACCCCGAATCGCTCAACCTAATCTGAAGTGGGCGGGTTGTGATTCAGGAGTCTGGAGCCAGGCCAGTCGGCAAGCTTTCACAACATGTGGATTCAGGATGCACAACAGGCCCTTTCTCTGGAAATACCTTTTCTGTGCAGGACCCTCCACCTCCCATCTCCTCTTCACTGCTTGTCTACGGTCTGCTTGGATGTCTGGGGGCCTGAATGGTGCTGACCTGCACATTAGATACAATGACACATTTCAGCAAACAAGTCAGAGGTGGCATTTTAATTAGAATGTATAAATGTATTCATAAATCTATTAAAACACTAATTAGCTTGTCATACACAACTGTCAACTGTAGGACTCACCCAAAGGTGAACTTGAAATTAGACTCAACTTTCAATTCTGACAGTGCTGCATCAGTGCAAATATAATCATTTTTATTGTTAAAGATGGGAACCTTTTGTCGTTTACCGATACAGGTTGCTTTTCAAGGAGAGGGTGAGAGGCAGCCCATTCCTTGTTGCCAACAGTTTCACGTTTATTTACAGTTATTACATCAATCCTAATCTGAAATGTGAAAATGTTGCCATTGGGATCAGTGTGTAAGTAGCCTACTCAGATGAACTCAGTGATGTGTGAATTCAGGATGCACATCAGGCCGTTTCTCTGCAAATACCTTTTAGGTTCAGGACCGTCCTCTCCACCCAACTCCACTCGTCTCCTCTTCTGACCTCTACCTTCCTTTTCCATAGCAACCTTATCCAAAAAAACAGACAAATCAGAGTTCATTCGCCATCTCTTTCAAATTGAGTATTGAGATTCATTCAGAATAAAGATCGTAAAACTTGTGTGTATTCAAAGCCAACCTTTGACTGGGGACGTCGGGCTTTCCCATCTTGAGCAGCGCTGTAGTCTCTGTTGGTGCGAGACACACCGGTGGCACGACTAGCGGGCAAACCCTCCGAGCATCTGAAATCTACAAGAAGACATTTTTACAGAGAGTCCTGCAAAAGTAGCATTCATTTGATTTTGTCCATGTCGGGGTCGACCAGTGACTTACCTCCTCTCCCAGAGCCATGTGCCTTCAATGGAGTGTCCGGCAGAGGGGACAGCAGTGGCTGAAAGGAGAGATTGCAGATTTTAGCATTTTGTAACTTCTTCAGGCTGATGTTGCATAAAGAGATATGCAAATAAATCAGGTCAGTTTTACCATTTTATGTCAGTATAACGTGATACTGTAACATTGAACTGGATAAGAATCATAATATTCATTAGTCAAGTATGGAAGTAACTACTGAACTATCATTACATTTAGTCACATGACTCTAGCTTAGTCATTTTACTTTCACTCCAGCATGTTTTTGCTGCAGTTACATGTAGGGCTCTTCACTAACCTTTTTCCCCATCCTCCCCGAACTGTCATGAAATACAATCTAAGCTGTCCCAAAATGAATGTGGGCCCTCCCAAATTTAAAATCTTCAATATCATTAAAATAATTCAAAGTGACCTTTCACTTTTTCTTTTCACCCTATATAAAAGATACCATACAAAGAATAATAATATCTGTATTACTAGTTCTGATACCCAATGGAGCACACCATCACCGTCTATCTGTCAGTGCGTTTGTGTGTGTGACTGCTGGCTACTGTGGGTATAGTGCTATGACTAATTGGCCATAATGACCTCAATTAAAATCATAATAATAACCTAATAAAAAATGCTGGCCGTGTCACCGTCTGCTTGGGACCTCTGTTAGTACCCGTGCCAAATATGAATGCTGTCAGGCCCGACTCTGTCCAAGGACGGACAGACAGACAGACTCGTTTGCCTAAGGCACATGTGTTGTGTGCTCCTCGAGCAAACGAGGAAGTGACTTTGGTCACAGAGTGAACCCTCTTGGAACCCTCTTTGTTAGTTCTCGCTATGGATTTACTTTGAAAATGACCGTTTCCAGTAACGTTGGATTATTATTTCACCGCCTGGTGAGTAACACATGTACATGTGAGTGTTTCTGACGCTGTTGGAATGTGTATTTTGGGCGACTGAACGGGAGTAGGTAAAAGTAGCAGTAGTTGTAGTGCTAAGCTAAGCTAAGTAGCCGTGAGGGCTGTACGAGATGCACAGTGACCATAAAAGCATCCATATTCTACATTTAATATCAGCAAATAGGCAACACTCCAAAAATGTTGGCGTATCCCTTTAAGGCCCAGTTCAGATGCAGCAGTCGCACTGTACAAAATGTTGTAATGCACATTTTAATGTCACAGACAATAGACCCTTTTCACGGGGGCCATTTTGTGTCAAAAAGGCAGAGTAAACACAGGTGCAAGCAAAACACTAATGAGGGTTTCCAAATTACAATCATGGAAGTTGGAAACCCTCATTAGTGTTTTGCTCGCACCTGTGTTTACCCTGCCTTTTCGACACACAATGGCCCCCGTGAGAAGGGTCTATAGACCAAATCACCGTGACGTCACCATGTAAACAAATTTACTTCCGGGTACCACTTGGGGAAGGCGGCAGGTTTAAATGTGCGTGTTGTCAAATAAATGCTGTCAAACCCCCTCGTTGTTTTCGGCCGACTACTTTCAATTTAAATGGTTAAACGGTTGGTAAACATGCTTGTCCGACGTATCTAGCCTTTCTTCTGTTTGTTTTATGTAGTGTTAGCTAGCTAATAATGTTTGTTTGCCTGTCAAACTCGCTGTTTTTTTGCAGACTCGTTAATGTTACAGACAGAGCTACCGACGCCACGTTAATTTAATTTAGCGTCAAGTCTACTCTGGTCTGGTCCAACAGGTAAATTAGCTAGTCTGGTCTCCACTAACGTTAGTGAAAGTGTTGTTATGAATTATATTAAACAACAACACAACACGGACGAACCATTTTTGTCTTCTTTGTCTGTTTTTGTCTTCAACACGTCAGTTTGTGCCGTTCACCGCCATTATAATGTGTGGACCCAGGGATACCCGGAAGTAAATGTAAACATCCCGCTGATTTGGTCTATTGATAGTATTCTGTTACATCACCACACAACCATCTTGGTAGGAAAATAGCAGGTGATTGTTATCAATTAACAGGTGATTACAATCAAGTGACACAACCAGCCAATGAGCTGTGTGTATTGTAGCGCCATATTGGTAGGAAAATGCTTGTGCCGTCATGGGAATACTATGAATAGTGTACTAAAAGTTTCATCAGAAGTACCTTCAGCGGGTTGGCAGTGAAGCGGTCCAGCACAATTTGTGCAGGGGATGTCAGGGGGGATAATAGTGGACGCACGTTAGCCATTTCCTTGGCTAACAGTGCATGCCACGCAGAGTACGGCGACATCCCCCCTTTGATGAGTGCAGACCATGCTGGAGGCTCATCTGCTGAAGGAATAAAGTAAGTTACCTTTCACACAATATGTGAGGAGCGCATCAGTACAACACAGTTACAGAGAGACATTGTCAAAATATTGATAAACCACACACAGGTGAATTGAATTGTTGCCTCACTTGTGGAAGCACTGAAGCGGAGATGAAATCATACTGGTATGTAAATAAGGGTATTGAATTCTCACCGTTTGACTCAGTCCTGACAGCGTGCTCAACACCACCCTGCTGCACTCCTTTGCCTTTTCCTGTGGGATGACAGAGAAACATGCCAGGTCAAGAAGAGATGGATTTAATGAAACTCATCATCTAAAAAGATGCATTTGTCCAAAGAGGCTTGAAGGGAATAGAGGTCAACAGGCACATGACTTTACTTTTTCCTGATGTCATTTGCCCCAGAAGTAAGTTCCCCATTCATTTTCTCCAGAGACATTTAGAGAAATCCTTATCTAAAGAGTTTGAAGGCTGGAACCAAGCCAACCTGTGACCTGTGACCTGTGACCTGTGATCCTGAGTGATCATGAAACATTCGGTTTGGAGCAAAAACACAACAACAACAACAACGGGGGCGGGGTCGTTTAAAATATATATATATATATATATATATATATATATATATATATATATATATATATATATATATATATACCAAAACAGACAAGGTCGCAGTGTTTTATCTCAGATCAACGTGCAAAGATGATCTTAATCCCTCCCCCAAAATGTTGTCCTAGTAATTACAATTTACCTTTCTTCACAGCCGTGCTTCGGACATGTTCCTTCTGACGCTGTGGAGAAAAGCAACAAAGCACAGGTCAGATTTTAAATAACAGTGAGAGGGGGTTTGAGAAGATCTGGGAGAATGTGTGATATCTTCTGCACTTGCTGAAGCAAATCTCTGTAGATACACATTTCTCTCAATCTAAAAAATCATACTTTTAAAAAGGTATGAACTGGTCTAATGACGAGTCCTCTCTCACCTCATTTGCTGGGACGTGTGAGGCGACAGGTGGCAGAGGGGCAAACAGCGATTTGTCCGTCGGGTGATATAGCCCCGTCTTGAACACTTTCTTTGCTGTTGGTTTGTTTTCCTTCTCCTTCCCCTGTGCCTGGGTGAGTCCCTGCAGTTGGTCATCAAGCGCCTTTAACTGAAAAGGCAGCCATTAATGAGATGAGGCAATTAAGCAAAAGAGTCAAGTGGTGAGTAAACTCTCAAAAGGGCTTTTCACTTTTACAGACACAAACACCAACCTGTTGTTTTAGATCGGCCACCTGAGCAGCCAGACTTTTGGCCGAACTCTGCAAATCAGAGGAGCTTCCTCTGTCCGTAGTCGCTGTGGTTGAGCGACTTCCAGGTCCACCTCCTTTTCCCTTCTCAACTCGCTGAACAGGCAGGGAGCGACTCTGTGGTTCTTCTGGAAGCGTTGAATATTTGGCCTCAAACACAACCTGGCAGTGCAAACAACACATTGTTTTAAACAATATACTAGCTGTAATATTTCTACCATACTATAGTACAGTACTAGCTGTAATATTACTACAGTACTAAAGCCCCAAGATGTCGTGGTTTGCACTGATTTTACAACAGCTACAGAAAGTTATTTTTTATTTTATTGCATTATTCGCTTTTGGACTGACCACCACCACCAGCAGTGTGACCATTTCATTCCCATTTTAAATCATTGGTGAACATAATAAATGCAAAAAACGATATATATATTTTAAACAATATAGATGAAAGTATACCTGCAGTCGTCTTGCCTTTAAGACAACATCGTCCGAAGGTGCGTTGTATTTGTAGCAGTTGGAGAACATCAGTCGGACGTCAGCAGCAAACTGTTGGGCGTTTGCGTACTTTCGTCTATGCATTTTTTTCTGAGGAAACATGTTGACGTGTCATGATGTAAATATTGGCACATTTGTATAGAGCAGAATGTCAAACTCTCCATTTAGATGATCATCATTAGCAGCATCTTACCTTTATGGTGCTCAAATCCATAGGCTGCCGGATGATGTCATGGTAGTCGTGCAAGCCCAAGGCAACGACATCCACAGGGTAGTGGAAGGGCCACGCGTACTCTATGTGCCTCCTTTCACACATCTCCTTCAGGATGTCTTCACAGTACCTGAGCTGCACAGAAAGTTTGGCCTTCGTGGTCAAACTCTTAAGAGGTTGTTTCGTCTGAAAATAAAGAAAATAACTTGTTTGTTTCTGATCAAACAAGCAAATTCCACCGCACACATTGTCACTATTGAGTCAGACATCTAGCACAGTCAAGTGGCTATGAAGCACGAGTGCAGGCTATGGTATCGGTGCTGTGTTTAACATTAGCATTTGGGATGGGAAGAGGAGAGCAGAACAGAGGCAGTCAGGCCAACAGCAAAGAGTGAGACACTTCATTACTCTATATCAGTGATGCGTGGGCCGCCGTTATAACCGCACTGAGCGCAGATATCCTAAATCATAAAAATAAACATTGTGATTAATAGCGGACGGGTTGCGGCAGCGGGCGGGTGAAAAGGAGTCCTGGACTGCAGCGATCACACTGACGGCAGCAGAAACCGTAAGTATGTTACGTCTCCCCAAAGCAAGACTCGCTCATTTATAGCGTTTATTGCGGGCGCAGATCTATAAATAGTAGGAAATAATTTGTGCGGATTTATGGGCGGGCAGTCTGCTCGAAACATCACCAGCAACGGTGCAATAAATATTTTCACTGGAGCCCATGCAGTGTGCGAGCTGTTTTATTTATTCACTGTTCCAGCCTCTCTCCAGCTCTGCACCTGCCGGATTCCACCTGGACGTGCGTGTTTTTAACTTTTCTAAAATGTTTCACATACCATGTTGCTCATGGCTCAATGACTTTAGTGAGTGAGTAGAGTAGTTATGAGGACTGACCTTCCTGGGAGGGCTTTCCTCCAGGATGGAGGCTCGTGTTCCGGCTCCACTCTGCTGTCTCTTGGTGGAGAGAGGGTGGAACTGGCCACCAGGCTTATGCTGCATCACAAGCTGATGAAGAGGGGAATAATGTAATTCAAATTAATGACTAATAACACACACACACACACACACACACACACACACACACACACACACACACACACACACACACACACACGCACATTTGAATTAATGATTTATGTCCACATGAATACAAGTATGCCAAGGACATAAACCCTAATAATGCAATCAGATATTGGGGGTCATAAGTGTCCAATCCGCAACCACAATAATCCATGCATACACATAGGATAGCAATACACAGGACAATGGCAGGTCGACAAATACAGTTATAATGTAAGACAAGATACTGTAATGGTCAATATCCACTTCATGGGTACAAAAAGCAGCGCCTCCTACATATTGAGCAGCTATAGCAGATATTGAACAATACCTCGCTAACTGCTTGGCCCTTCTCATTGGGAGAGCAGCCATCTGAAGGCCTCTCACAACCAGCTTATGTAGCCTACGTGACAAAGGCTGCCAAATATGAAAGCCCTTTGTATGCAGGGCAACCATTTAATGTGAGACATGGTTTCAGTTATCTGTTCATGACCATGACGTAAGCCAGATGGAAAGATGGAGCTTGGTTGGTAAAACCTCCAGTCTAGCTTTTATAGTGAAGAAGATGACAATGTTCTCATCAAGAGCTACACTTTTAAATAGTGCATGACAGACAGTGACCTGCTGCAGGGAGACATGTAAGCTTCCCTTGAAGTTTCAACTCTGTCCAGACTAGTCAGTGTTGTCGTTGTCTTTGTTGTTGCGCCCTCATGAGGTGACCTCACCTCAGTCATTAATTATTGGAAGTTGATGATCTGTATCACAGATATTCACATTCACAGTTGCTCTCACAGAGATACTGGCTACATGTCAAAAGGTAGGCAGGTGTGTTACAACCAGAAAGCACCTACCTAGGCCTGTATCTGACTGACAGTCCAGCCGGCCCCCACACTAGTCAACTCGGACACTTTCTGAACTAAGTTAGCAATTTGAGCTTGCTGTTGCTTCAGCGTGCTCTCAACAAGGGTTTTCTGCTGCTTTACATTTTGCAGAATTCAAACTGGGTCGGGTTCGGTTCTGGAAGCCCAGCAGCCGTGGCCCCTGCCTGCCTGCCCTGCCTGCCTGCCTGCCTGCCTGCCTGCCTGCCTGCCTGCCTGCCTGCCTGTCTGTCTGTCTGTCTGTCTGTCTGTCTTCCCCACAAAGCAGCGCCTCCCGCCGGCTCTGACCTCCCCCTGCCTGCCTGCCTGGCTGTCTTCCCCAAACAGCAGCGCCTCGGTCGTAACGTAAATGGAAGAAAGTGACGATGACAGACACGATGGACAAGCCTTTTTCTGCGCAGCGCTAAATCATCACACACATTCTCGGCAAATTGGTCACGTAGCTAAAACAAAGCCCGAAAAACTGTCGCGGAAGCGGCTACTCAAAAAGTCAATCTTTACCGAGCAACTAGCTAACATTAACATAGCTTAATATGCATCAATTTCGACGTTGACTTGGCTCCTAATAGTCGTTGGAATCAAAATTGGGTTATTTTTGATGACATGACATGTTAGAGCCAAAAACCATCAGTAAAAAGTAAAAAAAGAAAAACGTCAGTTAGCCATGAAACGGGAAAGTTTGGTTAACGCTAGTTAGTTAACCAAAGTGCTGAAGTGGAGATTGGCAAAACGCCATCTTTACCCTTTCGTTGTTTGCATAAAGTGACAAATTATGTATCTTGTCGATTCATTTGAAAGTAAGAATTATTTAGCCGCCACAGCCCGAAATTAACCCTGAAATTCTTACCTCCATGGCAGTGCAGAAACTCCGTGGTCCAACGAACCGGAGGTTGGTTGACTATGTTGTGTTGTATTGTGTTGTTGGTGTTGTGTTGTGTTGTGTTGTGTTGTGTTGTGTTGTGTTGTGTGTTGTTGTCGTCGTCGTAGATTCGATCAACTGTGGCTTTCCTTCAAATTCCGTGTCAAATTCCTCTCGGCGAGATGGCGACAGAAGTCAACTATGCTCGAACGGCTCTGCTCAAACATAACCGATTTGAATTATGCGCCTGCGCAGTTGTCAAGCAGATCAGCGCTTGCTTGCGTGCTTGCGTCATAGAGGCTTGCGTGCTTGCGTGCGTACGTGCCACTGGCAAGAATTGATAACTGACATTATAGGCTACTTATTATTATTACTATGCTAAGGAAGGTAGGTGACCATAATTAATTTCAATGTCCGCTCTCAATGTCCGCTCTCGAAATCGCTGTCCGTTCTCAAGAGCAAATTTGGTTCATGAAATCGCTGGGCTGCGTCAGAGCTGGGCTGCGTGCCCATATGTGCGTGCCCTCCAGTGTTGCTCCTGGCCAATCCCGGCGCCACAGGGCGTGGTTATTGCTTATCCTATGTGGGGTTAGAAATCACGCCTCAGGGTGGGTTAACCTCGCGTCACCAGGCTCTTCTCGGCGAGAGGGTGGGTTGACCTCGCGTCACCGTAAAGTCATGCTGATTGGACAGGACTGTAGCCATCACTGGCATATGACTGGTCAAGTGAAGGTTCCCTCCCATAACCAGCCAGCGGGGGTGAAGCGTTCCAGACCCAGAGAGAGAGTTCTGCAGCATGCAGAAACGTAGTGTATCAGCGTAAGGACTCTCATGGGTCTGGCGTCGAGACTAACTATTTGTTGACTTGTATTACTTTTTGAGTCAGGCATTATCATTATGGTCTGTGGTTGGGTCATTTCTAGAGTGGAGACTGGGGATGTTGGTCTACTATGAATCCTCCATTCAATGGAAAGGAATTGCATACGATTTCCCCATTCTTTAGGATCGAGTTGTACAATCTCTCTCTACAACCCAGCTGGCACAGGTTACCTGGAATAGCCCATTTAAGGCTTCTCATTCATGTGTCACAGATATGAAACTACCTTCTCTCTCAATCTTGTCTTTAAGCCTTCTCATTCTTGCCACAGATATGAAAATACTAAATATCATTTAATGTAGTTGATGCAATAAAATTATGAGCAGTAAAAACAAACTACAGTTAGAATTGCAGATTTTGGGGAAATTCTGTGCAAAAGAAATTGCGTTGATCAGAAGTGACAGCTAATCTATCCTTCAATTGCAACACCAGCACACACAGGCAGCAAGCCTGCTGCCATTTTGGCCTGAAAGAGACACCTCTGATTGGCTGTCACGGTCATGTGCTGTTGTCCCATTGGCCAAAAAAAGTAAGTGTTTCAACCTTTCTTCCCTCCAACACTCTTTGGCAGTTTGTGCCTGCGCACGCACGCCCACCTTTCCCAAACAATTAGCATCCATGGAGACAGTACAAGTTTGCTCTCTGAAATATGAAGCATGTTTATCCCTCTGGCCATGAAAAAAAAAGAAGAAGAAGCAACGTCAAACTGAACTGCGCCAACAGCTAATGAGGTAGGCAAGACATGTGTTGCACACTATTGTTGTTGTGGTTGTCAGCAATGTCAGTGACTGACGAGCTAACGCAGCTTGCAATCTCTCTCTCTAGCTCGCTGCTGTAGTCTGTCTGTATGTTTGCTAACCTAGTGAATGCTTGTTGTTGTCATGCTAGCTAGCCACAGTTCCAGGGGGGTGCAGTGTTGATTGTTCTCTGTGACTAGTATAAACATCAACTTGCAACGCCACGGTGTTGAGCAGCACTAGTATTTCTTCAGCAAAAATAGCAAAACCGGCAGGTCCGCCACCGGCGCCCCGCTCTTCCCACAGACGAGAGCAGGCCCACACTCGCGTCACCAGGCTCTTCTCGGCGAGAAAGCGCCTGGCCTCCGTTCACAAGTGATTTTGTCACCCTTCCTACAGAGGGATTTGTCAATTTTTGGACGCATCTTGATTACTAAAATTGAAACGCTATCTAGGTTTTTAGACCCAGCCTTTTCACTAGCCATTCCTGACAACTTAATCAAATCAAGTAATAAAAAGATTTTCAATTTTATTTGGAGAAATAAACATCACTATCTTAGAAATTAAAGGTGATACGATAAAACCGTTAGAAGAGGGAGGTCTAAATGTGATTGATTATGAAGCAATGAATGGAATGATAAAACTAAAGTGGTTACAACAATTTTTACAAGATATAGATGGTTTCTGGTTCAATATCCCGGCTAAAAGTGTGGTGGAATAGAGTTTATGTTGAGTTGTGATTTCTGTATAACTAAATTACCCATGAAGTTGTCTACATTTCATCAGCAGGTATTATTATATTGGAAATTGATTTATAAACATAATTTTACTCCACATAATTCACCGATCTGGAATAATCGTTATATTTTATTTAAAAGAAAATCTTTGTGTTACTGTGACTGGGTGGAGAAAGGTATTTGGTCGATTTTGCATTTAATGGATTCAAATGGTAAACTTCTCGAGTATAATACGTTTATTGATAAATACAATGTGAATTGCACAAAAAGACAATACTCGGTGGTTATTAAGGCGATTCCACAAGCAATGGTGAATACGGTTAAAGGGATGTTGCTGTATAATGTTTTCGTTCCACAGCTACCTTCACTGTGTATTGACGGTATCAAATTTAAGGAGAAAAAATGCTCAAACAAATTTATAAGTACTCTTACTTCTGTAATCTTAGCTGCTGGCCATTTGGGTGCCCTAAGCGTAATTGTTTTGTGGTGCCCCCCCCCCCCCCCCCCCCCCACAAAATACACAACTGCAATCTTAAAACCGAATACTTATTCATACAGTATATTTATAGTTTGTGAAAGCTCAATCTTCAATAACAGTACATGATGGTATAATAAAAGTATATAAAATGAAGTGCCAAATATGTGCATTGTATTTTAATCCTGATCAAAAGTACTATCAAATCTGAAGTGACAACACATGTAAGGTACATAAAGCTATAATATATACAGCAGTATGAACGCAGAATGATAGTGTTAGGATGGCGAGCAGGAGAAGAAGGTGGAGGCAGAGGCAGGCTTCAAGTTCCACACAGTTGTTTAATGTGAGAAACAAGGCCTTTTTAACATGTTACACACATGGGAGTTACACATGGGACACACACCTAACCCTAATAATAAAAGGACATACTGGTAACGTGCAATAAGTTGCAGTTAGTAAATTGCACATCACAAATTGTGATACTGCAGCATTGAATATTTCATGCACATTCAGTTGTAGCACAGTTCAGGTCTACATTATAAAATACAAAGTGCAGTTGAGAGCAGAAATGGGAGCTTTAGCACTCACTGGGTTAATCATAATAAAAGCCTATAAAACAATGCATAGATCTCCCCCCCCCCCCCCCATGTTAAGGAACACGCCGCCAATGTTCAACCAGCTTTGTATCATTACAAAATTAGTAGCATCAGAAAACTGTAAACAGTCTTGCAGTGATTCATCTAGTTTGACTGTTATTGAGTTGATTTGAGTTAAGCTGTGGACGGCCACTCCACAACTTAACTCAAACCAACTCTAAAGTAACTGTCAATCTATGACTGCAAAACTTTCACTAACTGTCAAACGAAAGACTGCAAAATCATTAATTATGAACGATACTAGTGTATCTCACATTACATTACATGTGGCAAACAAACAATTGTTAGAATTACTGTACATGTCAGCAAACAAGCGATTGTTAAACTGTAGCCTACTAGACAATAATTAGCCTAACTACGGTACATGTCAAGGGAATACAATGCCTAAAATAGTCTGTCGAGTCACAAACAGCAGTCAACAAGCCAAGAGCTACATTTTGTTTATGTGCCAGGAGTCAGGAGAAAACAGTGGAGCCCCACATGCCCCAGCTTCAGAGAGAAGAAAGCAGATATTTGAGTTGAGGTGTCAACTATTATTTGTCAAGTTAGGGGGGATTTTCATTCACAACTTTGTAGCCTACTGTTTTGTAACGTTGCTAACTAGGCCATCCACTGCACAGTCAGTACCCTACCAAGTTAGCTAAGTCCACTCATAGCAGGTTACATAATATATGATAATGATATAAATACTGATGGTGGCAAGTTGCAACATGGACTCTCCCTACAAAACCACCTGTCCGGGGCCTTGTCCTGTAGCTGCAGGAGGAGGTGTGTGTGTGTGTGTGTGTGTGTCTGTGTCTGTGGCCTGCTCATATTGGTACATTGTAGTTGTTTTATAGGCTACCTACATGACGACACACAAGCAAAGGTACATTTTGAGCCAGTGCCTCTGCTACTATTCCCCTCCCCCCCCACCCCCCCTCCTCTCCTCCCCCCCTGCCACCTCCCCCCTCATCACCCCTCCCCTCTTCTCCTCCCCCCCCCCTGCCACCTCCCCCCCATCACCCCTCCCCTCCTCTCATCCCCCCCTGCCACCTCTCCTCCCCCATCACCACTCCCCCTCTCCGCCCCCCCACCACCCCTCCCCCCCCCCACCCCTCAGCACCCCCACCCCCCCCCCATTCCCACCTAACCACCAACCCCCCCCCCCCACCCTCCACCCCCCACAGATCCAGACCGCCCCCTCACCATCACTGAGGATGAAGTGTGCCGGTCGTTCCTACGTATCAACCCACGCAAGGCGGCCGGCCCGGACGGCATCCCCGGGCGTGTCCTCAAGGCCTGCGCCCACCAGCTGGCAGGCGTATTCACAGACATTTTCAACCAGTCTCTCTCCCCCCGACAAGTTCCCTCCTGCTTCAAAGCAGCGACAATCATCCCCATTCCCAAGCAGCAAAAAGTGACCAGCCTCAATGACTGGTGCCCAATAGCCCTCACGCCAATAGCCAGCAAGTGCTTTGAGAAGCTGGTCATATCAAAGATCCGCCCCACACTCCCCCCGGACCACGACCCGCTACAATTTGCATATCGCCCCAACAGGAGCACAGCGGATGCAGTAGCACACGTGCTCCACACCGCCCTGTCCCACCTGGAGGGGAAGGACACCTATGTAAGAATGCTGTTCGTGGACTACAGCTCAGCATTCAACACCATAGTACCCTCCAGGCTGGTACGCAACCTCAAGGATCTGGGACTAAACACAGCAATGTGCGACTGGATCCTGGATTTCCTGACAGACCGCCGCCAGGTGGTGAGGGTGGGCAACCTCACCTCCTCACCACTGACCATCAGCATAGGAGCGCCCCAGGGGTGCGTCTCCAGCCCCTTCTGGTACGACCTCTACACCCACGACTGCGTGGCGACTCAAACTTCGAACACCATCGTGAAGTTTGCAGACGACACAGCGGTCGTGGGGCTGATCTCGGGGGACGACGAGACGGCCTACAGAGAGGAGGTGGGGGCCCTGGAACAATAACCTCGCGTCACCAGGCTCTTCTCGGCGAGAAAGAGCCTGGCTCCCGCCCACAATTGATTTTGTCACCCTACTGGTTCCGGCCTAGAGCCCGCCCTAGACCGGATGGCAGCGTTTCTAGCTCGTCAACTTTCACGTTAACTTGACAATTTGACCCAAGTATCAGAATCCTCTTTCACCGTTTTGACCGGTGTGTCAGGCGGTGGTGGCGGAGATGCCATATTGCATGAACGTTTTGTTTTATGTAACGCTAGCTTTGTTTTGATCAGACTCTAGTTTAGGTAACATCACCGCGTCAAGCTAACGGCAACAAAGACGTTGTTAGGCGCATTGCCATCCGGTGTTAATTCTGGGTCCGGGGTTTACGCCCCCATGACAAAAAGCGGGGTGGAAGGTGCCCAGACTACTGGAACAATGGTGCCAGGACAACCACCTCTCTCTGAACGTCTCCAAGACCAAGGAGATCATTGTAGACTACAGGAGGGGGGGGGGGGGCACACACCCCCCAATCACCATCAACGGCACAGTGGTGGAAAGGGTGGACAGCTTCAAGTACCTGGGAGTCAACATCCACCAGGACCTGACTTGGGCCGGCCACACCGCCACTGTTGTCAAAAAGGCCCAACAGCGAATACATGGACTCAGGCGCCTGAAGAAATGTGGGCTAAGGCCAGAAATCCTTACGGACTTCTACAGAGGCACCATTGAAAGCCTGCTGACTGGCTGATTCACCACCTGGTACGGGAACTGTACCACCATGGACCGCAGGGCGCTACGGAGAGTGAGACGCGCGGCCCAGCGCGTAACAGGATGTGAGTTGCCAGATCTGCATGAACTGTATAAACAGCGGTGCCTCAGGAGGTCCCTGAAGATCATCAAAGACACAAACCATCCCCACAACAGCCTGTTCTCCCTGCTACCCTCAGGGAGGAGATACAGGGTTCCAAAAGCACGCACAAATCGCTTGAGGAACAGTTTCTTCCCGCAGGCCACGAGACTCCTTAACATACACAAATAGTGTAGTAGCCGTACTGTACCGTACTGTAGCTGCTACCACTACGTATGTCTAATGTTTAACTGTATGTTTAATAAGGAATATGCTATTTGCACCCGTATGTCAAATACGCCAAATTTAAAACGCTGAGTTTAATTGTATGTTTAATAAGGAATATGCTATTTGCACCTATATGTCAAATACGCCGAATTTAAAATGTTTAAGCACGGCTAAAGTATGCACAGGACATGTGCACCTATGTGCAGTGAATATGCCACTGTCTCTGACTTGTCTTATCACTATACTGCCTTATTGCTTGTTGTGTCTCTTGTTGTTTTTGCACTCATATGCCCTGTTATATTTGTACTATGTTGTAAACGGAGTCCACAGCACAATAATTTCACACGTGATACTTGTACCATGGAGTGACAATAAAAATCTTGAATCTTGAATCTTGAATCTTGAATCTTGAATCTTGAATCTTGAAGCCAATTCATGTTTGTGTGTCTTTCCTGGAGACTCTGTATGTCACATGTCGTGTGCATGTCAAGGAGCCAGGCAGCCCACGTGACCCCCTGGCCTGGTGAGGAAGATGAGCTTGAGGAGGAGGAAGGACTCTGAGCAGGCAGAGCAGGTGCTGAAGGACATGAGTGACATCACACAGGGGGAAGAAGTACTTGGAGGTAAGCACAGCAGGAACCAGAATGCTGCTGGTTCCACTCTCAGACCAGCTAGGATCATTTAGATGGGGAAAGTGAATGAAGTGTGACCCCCCCATCCCCCCCCCCATCAACAACAACCATCAAGGAACCGAACCCAACTGCTTCAGTGGAGCTGCTCTGTGTTTAACAATACAAGAGCAGCTAATACCTCAGGTCGGGTGTGCTTTTGGTCAACCAGCAGCAGGGTTATACATTCAAACTTAAAAACAAATTGTAGTGATTGTTGATATCTTGGTTCAGGGTTTTCTACCTTTCTTTAGACAACATTTCTGTCCCAGATAAAGACCATTTCTTTCCCACTTCTCCCTACAGGTTCCAAGGTGTGAGTGACAGTGTGGCAAATAGAGAAGTGTGTTCCCATGCAGGTGGAGGAAGCTATCCAGGGCAGGTGTGATGAGGCTGACTGCTACATCATCCTCAAGGTAACACATTAGATCTACTGCCACTTAGGCCATGTTCAGACTAGGAGGCCAAATCTGATTTGTGAACTTTAGTGACCAATTAATGACTTTATCCAGATTGGTTTTATGAGTCTGGACGCTCCAAGTCTGATTTGTGTCACTTGTCCCAAACCACATATGGAGGTAGTTTCCAATCGGCTTTCGACTGATGTGACTTCAGTGTGGACGCGCAGATCCACCAAATCTGATTCGAACGTCACTCGCAACTCGTCATCAAATGCTTCTGCGCGGGAAAACCACGTCACCAACGTACGTATTTACTGATGCCCACGTCGTTACCATAGCAACCCATGCAGATAGGCTGTTTAGGTCTGGACACACAGATCCGACTTGAGAATCAGATTTGTGGCAGTGTGGACACACTCCCAAATCAGATTTAGGAAACCAATCAAGATAATGATGATTAATGACTTCATCAGCAAATCGGATTTGCCTGTAATAATGTGAACATGGCCTTAGATCAGGGGCACTCAATTAAAATTCAAAGAGGTCCAGTTAGAGAAAATTTCCTCAAGCAAAGGTCCGGAACATTGTAACGTAGCTTGCGCTATGATTCAGTGCCATTGAACTCAATGATTGAAGTAGCCTAATGGTACAATGTCTGTATGTAGTCAACAACTGACTGTTAAATCAAAATAAACATCAACAATGTTTATTTACAGTTTTCATATTTAACTGGATTAATTATACATAACTAGCCTACTATAATAAATAAATTCTCTTTTCTCATTTCAAGTAAAATAATGCATTTAAAAATAACATACAACAGAGTGCTTTGGAAAAATGTGCATCTTAAAATGAAGTGCTTAAATTTAAGAGAAATAAGTTTCCCCTTTTCTTCACTCCATTTCACATTTAACACTCTCAGCCAACAAACAACCTTTTCTCTTGAGATAAGTGAGCTCCCTATATCTGTCTGTCTGTCTGTCTGTCTGTCTGTCTGTCTGTCGATCAACCTCGCATGCCGTTGCGTTGGGCAGTGAGTGTGCCCTGGTGTGTGTATGTGTGTTTGCTCATGTGTGGCGCTTCCATAGACCGGTCAGGATCGCACCGCACTTCACACGAGACATACTGGTTTTGATCTGCCCGTAAGAACAATGAATGGACATATGTATTTAAATGTTTTTTCTGCCGCTAAGATTGGGTTTGATTTGAGAAAAGAAGTGCACTAACTGTTGAGGAGGTTTTCAGTGGTATATACTATACAATACATGTAACCGTCTGAAAATGACACTTTTGTCAATGTCCAGTGTGTGGTGCACAAGACCAGTGGTTCCCAACTTTTTTTGTCTCACTCATGCATGTTGACGATACTATTATATCTATATATATACTATTATACTGTCCCTATGTTTCTCCCTACCTGAGTGTGAGCAACTCCATTTCCCCTCAGGGATCCATCAAGTTGTTGTTGTGATTGTGAAGCCTGAGGGAAAGAGCTTCTCATGCTTCCTCCAGACTCGTGGTCTTCTACTGGTTCAGTGTTGCTACTGAACATCTGCTTCAAAGACTGTCGCCTGTTCAAGTTCAAATATGTTGCTCTCCTCTCAGTGGCAGGGACTTGAAGCAGCAGCCACTTTCATCATTTTTTCGATGTCGTTTTTTAAGTTTTGTTCTATGGTCTCTCCCGATTCTAAATATAGCTGAACCGTTTGGTTTGACCAAGTAAAACTATTTTTTATAAGCATTTTACGAAATGTCTATGGGAAAATAAATGCCGGATAAAAATCTCTGGTACAGTGCCGAAGCAGGAAGTAGGCGGTCACTTTGCCTCTCTATTGCCACGGGCAGCCTAATGGCTCTGTCTCCAAGAGGAACAAAGAGGTCAGCCCGTGCTGCTATGATCGAAGGCACAGGATTAGAAACTAAAGAAGATGACTAGAGATGAGCAGCTTATGAAATTGTACAGTGCAAAGACAGTCAACCATACTCTGTACATAAGCTTCAGTGGCAGGTTTGAATGGCACAGCGTATGTGCAGGGCTTATTTCAAAACAAAGTTCACTGATGATGATAGATGATGGAAAAACGTATTGCACGCAATATTTAAGATGTCCACTAGTCTACCAGGATCCGTGGCCGCTTTTGGCAATATTGTGTGTGCTAATTGCGCTGCACATTTCTGTGTGATTGACCCTTGTGTCTCCAACAGACAGGCCCTGTGCATTACAAGATGAGGAGGATTACAGCAACAGTGGGTTCATCTGCAGGCCTGCCATCTGCCAGCGCCACGGGAATTAAACCTGCAACCACAGCCATGACAACAATCACACAGAGGCAACCTGACAGGTGATCTTTTGCAGTCAATGTATATTGTGATGAAATATCCTCATAATCATCATTTCATGCCCTGCACATTCGTTTTGACATCTGAAAGGCCTCCCTTTATATGTAGGGAATTTGACTGTTGGCAAAAGTCAGTAAATCATTCACTGCTGCTATTCATAAAAATACATTTTTGGCTTTCATATCTATGTATTGTTTTGCTTCCCATAATGACTGTGTGCCGACTTTGCAGAAAGCACAATCGGTGCACCGAGCAGCCATTGAGGTCATGCTATATACATTTGACTAATACCACTCAGATTATAAAGTAGATTTCATTTCACTAGAATAAATGCGCACTGTCAAAAGTTTACTAATGTGTTTATATCCTCTTGCATGCAACGTGTTGTTAGCGTTTTACAGCATCAGACAATTGTCATACGTGTGCGGTGTTTTAGAAATGTATTCAAATGTAAGAAAATATACTGTTTCTTAGGTTTCATAAGCCTGACTAATGCAGTGCATGTTAAATGTTGGTTTTATATTCTACAGATCTAATGGGCCAAATTGTCAGCATACATAAGATGGTTTACCAAGGTGTTACCAATCATACAACCAGTCCTACAGTGTCTTAGCTGGTCAGATAGATCATCCATGTACAGATTAAAAAGACCTGGAGAGAGTAACTTACACAGTAAAACTTACACAAATTATTAATCAAAGTATAGTCTTTATGCATCTTAAAAGATGTTGTGAAGGGATCTTTTAAGTTAAATAGTATTTGAATTATATTAATATGACGCAAGTTTATTCACCTTGCACAGAAAATACTTTTTACTTTTATACTTGAGTACATTTCAGAGCCTGTACTTTTTTACTTTTACTTGAGTAATTAAGTTGAATCAGTACTTCTACTTTTACCAGAGTCTTTTTCACACAATTAACTGTAGGCTACTTGTACTTAAAGGAACACTCCGCCCATTTTCAACCAGCTTTGTATCATTAGAATAGTCAGTAGTATATCAGAAAACTGTAAACGGTTTTGAAGTCTATCATTTAATTTGACAGTTATTGAGTGTTAACACGTTCAGTGCCAGCGACGCCATATGGCGTCATTAGAAATTTACCGTACAGTGCCAGCGACGCCAAATGGCGTCATAACTCCAAATTGTTTTTTTGACGGGGGGGTGTCGATCTAAGCTTCTTACGTCGCCTCTAACAATATTGTAGCTATTGGAGGTCGATAACCTATTTTACAAACCCATTAGGTGGCGACAGCACTCTCCTGATCAGAGAAAAAGGAGCCAAACACACAGAAATAGTCACTGGGCAAAATGAGGAAATCGCATCGCATCCGTCCGTATGCATCGACGTGCCTCCATAAACGAGCACAACGCCAGCTGTGCCCCCAGCAGCAGCATCCGCTGTCACAACTGAGCACTTCCATGTACGCTGCAACAGCACATTCACATAATCAGCATTATTATTCCGAACTGGAAGCATGCCAGCCCGTGACAAACACACGCGGAACCAAAAAGCTGAATGTCGCGCACCATTCACTGTGTGTGCGCAGCAAACTCAGCAGAGACTGAGAGCCACCAGACACATAAGACACACCCAGGAGGCGTGTGCAGTTGAGGGGGGGGGGGGGGGGGGGAGCACGGAGAGCAGCAGAGCAGCATACACTTCACCCAGACAGACCCAGACATCAGAAAATTCGCTTCAGAGTCAGAGATGTGCTTGAAATGTTTAATTTCACAAAAGGCTCATTATCTCAGCTCGTAGAAAAAAAGGTATGTTTTTCGTTCAATCGAGCTATCTTCTCCGGCTCATAACTAAAGAACGGAAAATGGGATCAATAAACTTTTTTTTGCAGGTGATAGAAGAGAGTCTCATCGTTATTTGTGCGTGTTCAGTGTTTACATAGTAATTATTAAAAAAATTATATGACAGTTTTAAAATGCATTGCGGCCTATGTGGCACAGCAAGCAACCTTTTGCCCAAGGGCCGTGGCACTGAAAGTGTTAAAGTGTGGACCAGTGACATCACTGGTCCACACTAACTCAAATTAATAACTCATTAACTCTCAATAACTGTCAAACTATTCATCATTCATCTAGTTTGACAGTTATTGAGAGTTGATTTGAGTTAATGAGTTATTAATTTGAGTTAGTGTGGACCAGTGATGTCACTGGTCCACACTTTAACACTCAATAACTGTCAAATTAAATGACAGACTTCAAAACCGTTTACAGTTTTCTGATATACTACTGATGTTCTAATGATACAAAGCTGGTTGAAAATGGGCAGAGTGTTCCTTTAAGTAAAGTAAGTGTGTACTTTTGCCATCTCTGTCCACCCTACTGAAGTGTCCTTGAGCAAGGTATTGAGTCCCTACCAGCTCCAGGGCCGTGTTGGTTCGCCGTAGCAGATTATTATTAGCATATTATTTATTTATATTATTAGATATTATTAGCACTGATCCGTGTTGCTGACACTGCATTGATCTCCCTGTGGTGGGGAGCAAATTAAAATAATTTCCATATGAGGGCCTGTGCGGATGGCGAACAGGAGAAGAGGCAGAGGCAGGCTTCAAGTTCACCACAAAATGTTTATTGTGGAGAAACTGGCAATTTCCATTTTGAGTTGCAACAAAAATACAAAAAGGGCAAAAAAATACTAAATTGGGTTGAAAGCAAAAGACAATGACTCAGAACAAAACGAGAATGAAGACACCAGAACTTACACTGGAACCCTTAGTCTAAACTAAACCCATCCAAAACGTTGGGGCCCAGCTATCAGGCCAGAAGTCCTGTCCATTCCTGGATAATGGAAAAAGTGAACTCTCTCACACGGGTGCTTAGCTGTTAAATAGCCCAAGCCCCTCCTACAAACACAGGACCGCCAATCAGTGTCAATAGATTGTGCTTGACCACATTAGCCTGATTTCATTTACACCTGGCGTTAACATGCGTTTTGGGTGATCAGATTGCAATCTGATGGCAATTTGATCACCCAAAATGGGTGTCCTCTCAATCCGCATACACTTGCTGTATCCAGATTGAGAGGACACATTGCATTTACACTTGTGTTCAATGTGTACACACAATGCGTCCCTGACCACTTCCGGAGGTGGTTTGGCCGCTCAGATTGCAATCCTTCTTCAATGTGTCTTTGGGGGGGCGTTTACACCTGTCCTTTCAAGTGGTCAAGCACAATCTGATTGCAATCTGTTCACAGAAAACGCATGTTAATGCCAGGTGTAAATAGGTCTATTTTTTGTGTTTTATGTTGTGTAATACAAAGCCGAAAGGACACTGAATTTGATCACTTCCGCCAAAATGTTTTCTTCAGTTGGCCAGAGGAGGAGGGGCAGAGGGAGTGGCCCAGGCCGAGGGGCCGGGCGAGGCAGAGGACGCGGGATGCTCGACAAGAACAAGAACCTGAGGGGCAACAAGAGCTGGGGCGGCCGTGGGCGAGGCCGAGGAGGAGACCAGGGCATGGAGGACATCCGTGGGCGAGGCCGAGGAGGAGACCAGGGCATGGAGGACATCACAGCAGTAAGAACCACTCCTGTCTCTCCATATACAGTCCAACATGTTATGGACAGTGAGCTACTGTGTCCATTTTAGTTGCTGACTCAAGCACAATGTAATATGATTTTCACTGCTGCAGACTGTTTAGTTTGAGAATACTAATCCAGCAGTTACACTGCATGAAATCCCTGCTATGCGGGCCAGCATATGACCAATTAGAGCACAATATGCAGACACTATTCAGCACTATTCACCACTATTCCAGTCCCAAATAAACCCAAATAGAGCCCCTTTCAGATCCCCCCCGGGCCATTCATGAGGTGTGAAAATGACAGAGGAGGACACTTAACACCTTTGATGGGGGCATCAAAGGCTCACCTCAGTCACACTATTGGAGAGTCTCTGGCTATAGGAAGGTAATGATTGGATGACAACTACAAACAGCTGAAACTGAATCAACAGACTGGTTGGTACAATGCTATAGGTCAGCGCTGATTGGCTCAGGTCCTAACCCCACGTGGGTGGATAGCAGCACTGATTGGCTCAGGTCCTAACCCCAGGTAAACCACCCGCCGCCCCACAATGCTGCTTTTATTAATAATAATAAATGAATTTCATAATAATAAATTGTGTCTAAATACACATTGTACACTGCAATGAGATCAATGTATTGGGAGAGGGGAAAAATACATAAATCAAGGAATATGGAGGAAAAGCTTTAATATAAACCACAGCACACTGCAAAAAGAAATTGTAAAAGCATGGCGAATCTCAAAACATGAAATAACAAAAACACGCCTTCCTCAACATCAAATCCACACAGCAAAAAAAAGCAACAACAAAGAGTTTTCCAGGACACATTTTCACAAACTTTTAAAGCCTAGATTCCTACGTAGTGTTTTTTTAGCCTAGGTAAACCCAACCCCCACGTGACCTGCTCTCTCAGTTCCCAGTCACTAGCACCTAGTGACTGAGAGCAGGTCACTGGGGGCTGGGTTTACCCAGGCTAGTGTTTTTTGGCCTCTGGCTCCATTTTTCGGGGGGTAAGTCTGTCCGAAAATGGCCCCCTTATACGCGGAGGGCGGCGTGTCATGTGGGAAGCTG
The DNA here is from genome assembly GCF_964638095.1 of Poromitra crassiceps. Taxonomy (NCBI): domain Eukaryota; kingdom Metazoa; phylum Chordata; class Actinopteri; order Beryciformes; family Melamphaidae; genus Poromitra; species Poromitra crassiceps. The sequence goes on from NC_139647.1 coordinate 24,903,900, forward strand.
GGTGGGCAGGAATGGTGTCCAGCCTAGGTGAAAAGACGTGTGACCAAAACCCTTTTTTTCTTCTTCTTTGGTGTCCATAGGAAGGGAACAATTCTTCTGGTTTTCAGAAGAAACGGCCAATCATGAGCAAGGAGTTTATCAATCAACACACGGTTGAACACAATGGCAGATACATCTGCAAATATTTCCTCGAAGGTCGATGCATCAAGGTAAATGGCACTAATGCAGTTGAGCTTGGTATAATAACATAAGCCTATTTATGCAATAATAATAATATTAATAGAAAAAATGTGTCCTTTCTTGACTGAAAATGACTAATTGACTTAATTGTGTCTCTATTCAGGGGGAACAGTGTTAAGTTTGAACATGAGTTTGTCAAACCAGATAAGAAATAGGAGCTTTGTAAATTCTACCTCCAAGGATACTCCAGTAAAGGAGATAATTGCATTTACATGCATAATATCCTTTATGAATGGCAAGCGAGTATTGTGAGTGGTCTAATCGCATCATAGGAAAAATCATCATAATTGGGGGCGTCTTGGTAGTGTAGAGACCGTAGAGGTACAAGCAGTCGCCTACCACCGTGGAGACCCCAGTTTAAGTACCCCAGGTAGCGCTACTTCTGGCTTGGTCAGACGTTCATACGGACACAATTGGCCGTGTCTGCGGGTGGGAGGCCGGCGGGATATGAGTTCTGGACGCTGTATTAGCACCTCCCCCTGCCTGTTCGGGGTGGGAGGGGGAACTGGGGGGAATAGCGTGGTGATCCTCCTACGCGCTACATCCTACCGGTGAAACGTCTCGCTGTCAGGTGAAAAGAAGCGGCTGGCGACTGCACATGTATCAGGAGGAAGCATGTGCTAGTCTACGGCTCTCCCCAGATCGGCAGGCGCGGTGGCACAATGACCGGCACAGAAGGGGGGAATTGGGGAGAAAAAAAGATAAAAAACAAAGACAATTACCGTAACTGAAATGGCTATTATAATATATAATGATATACAATATATATTATACTTGAGTTCATTCTGTTCCTTAACCTGTGACTGCACATCCGTGCAAGTTCTTTCATACAGGAGCCAAATGTTATCAGGGGGACACCTGCAAGTTCTCCCACGACGCTTTGACTGATGTGACCAAAGAGTTGCTTGATAAGGTGAGATCAAATGTTCCATAGAGTTGGATTTGGATCTTTAACAAATCTATGCCGAGAAACCCTTGGCTCTAAGATCAACAGTTGTCATTATTCTCCTTTCGGACACCTTTTCAGATCATTAACACCGAGGAGGAGAATGCCCATGAGGATGAGTTGGAGCTGGAGGACCTGAGGAAGCAGGGCATCGCCCCGCTTTCAAAGCCTCCTCCTGGGGTGGGTTTGCTGCCCACCCCGGGACACAGCAGCCCCTCGGGACGCAGCCTCTGGCCAAGCGGGGAAGAAGATCCCCTCTGTTTGAAATCAATGTTCAACCTACTGTAGATCTGGCGCAAAAAATTCTGCGGTAACTCAATTTGTCATCAAACTTTAATCAGAGTCTTCAAGAATGTTTGGAGCTTCATCTCTACATTCTGTATTTTTTCCAGTGGAACCAACTTCTCTCCTGGAGAGAGTCAGGGGGAGGAGGACACACAGAGTGGAGCTGTGGTGCCTTCAGGCACCAGTGCCCCGCCTGTTCCTCCGCCTGGGTCACCTGGTCCTATGGGTCCCCCTACAGGGCTGCCGCCCATGCCACAGAGTCCCCCGGGACAGACAGCACCCACCACCTCATGGATTTCCATCCCCCGCCCCCGCTTGGACAACCACCCCCGTTCCATGGGAACCGACCCAATATCAACCCTCAGATGAGTCTGCAGAGGCATCCATTCCCACCTATGCCACCAGATCTGCAGATGCTACAGAGCCTCTTCCCCTTTCCATCTTTAGGCCAGAACCCAGTAGAGTTCTTCACTAATTTCCTCCGGAACCAGGCCATGAGTCAAGGAGGTTAGTATCACATTAATATGGCGTAGAAGTTAAAATCACCAATATCCATTCGTCTAATTCCTAGGAATATTTTTGTGTCATTTGTACCTCTCCATGTCTGTTCATATGAATGTAGTAGACCCCAGTATGGCCTTCATACAGAACCTCCAGCAGCAGATGGGTGCTGAGTCTCAGGTGCAGTCTTTACCAGCAGCAGTACAGAAAGCCCTCTTCTTACACCTGGCCCAGCAGCAAACACAGCCACCGCCGCAGGGGACTGAGCCGCAGAGGGTGGAGGGCCAGGATGATAACAGTGCAAACAGAGGTGAGTGACCACGTGTGACAGACAGACGATACCAAAAACGATGCAAAAGTGCTCTGATACAGTGGTGTAGTGGTCCCTGGAGAAGTGGGTATAGTAGACTGTAATTTACCATTGTGCAATTGTGATGTCATCAGTGATGCGAAATTGTGACATCATCAGTGATGGGGAAGGCCGCGCAGCGGCCAAGCTGTGTATGCGAGCTGCAGGGCCAGCTCGGCGAGCTGCAGGGCGGGCGAGCCTAGGAGTCGAGCGCGCGAGATGCCTAGTATAGGATTTGAAATAGTTTTTAACTACTTAGTACTTTAAACTACTTTTGCTGGCCAGTCATTATTGATGTCTACAAAAACAACATGAGTGATTGAATTATAGGCTACAAATGTATCAATGTAAACAATTAGGCTACCAAACCATTACTGAATTTAGTTCATTGATACAAACATTTCAAACAAACTCACTGAGTTAATTTGAACCTAAGTAGCTGCCAAAATAATGGAAGCATTCAAGTAATTGAGGGATGCATTATATAGAAAGCAGGCCAAACTGCCCCCCGCCCCCAATGTGTGACTGTTTCTCTCTTGACATACAGTAACAGGTTTTATTTTGAAAATCGACAGGATGTTTTATTTTATTATTCTCGTGAATTCCTGCCCAGCTCGATCTGCTCTGTGCTGCTTGACGCAACTCAAATAGGGAAGTGAAAATACACAGGGCGCATTATGTTTAGTGGAGCAGGGCGGAGAGCCGCTTCGGGGATGCGTCTGGTCACTGGTGGACACAGGCGTTCACTAGACAGGCTTCGACCAGCTCCGGCGGCCATAACGCAATGCTTCCTGGTGGAATAAGTGCACTACACCACTGTTCTGATAGGACATTTACATAATGATTAACCTTTTATTTCTACAGATGAAACCACAAACTGGTACTCAAGCGATGAGGAGGATGGGAGCTGTGTTTCATCTCTTCTTAAATCTCTGAAGAAGCAGAATGAGATGCACCAGGGACAGCAGTCCCAGCCCAAGCACCCGCAGCCCGCCCCTGCAGCTCCAGCGATGGGTGACCCTCGGCTACTGAAGGAGAGGGCCCCGCCCAGTGACCCGCGTGTGAAGACGAACCCGCGCCAGCGACCCCCAGGCACGAAAAAGGAGCCAGACGGAGCTGTGGACCGACGGCTCGCTAGGGACCCCAGGAAGGTGAGACCTGTGGAGCCAAGCTCCTATCGACAGCAAAACCAACCAGTTTCTCATAGGCCCCCTACTGGAGAGGAGGACGAGGAAGGAGAGAGGGAGATAAGGGACAGAGCTGCCCTCATCCCTCTAGATGCCAGCCCCGGGGCGGTGCTGTGAGACCCCCGTGGCCAGCTACAGCAGTTCAGCCACATCCGGGTGGACATCATACTCCAACGGCCAGCCTTTGCTCAGGCAGTGGTGTGGTCCGCCGAGGATCTCATGCCCTCCTTGGTGCCCAAACAGGACCACTCCATCAACTTGGCCCTCCCACCCCTAATCGCTGATGCTCAGATGAACCGCACAAGTCTTGCTGACCATTCCGTCGTGGTCGTCTCCACCCCTCCACCCATCCACCCCAGACTGGCCGCTGCCCGTCTGAAGGAAGGTGTGAGTCGAATGCCCTCCAGGACCCTGGAGTCTCGATCCTCCACAGAGAGACCTCTGGATCCACGCCAGCATAAGGCTCTGGATCACAGAATCAAACGCACGGCAAGTCCGGACTCCAAGCTGCCGACGCAGAAGGAGGCCTCCTCTGGGGGAGGAGTCGTTGACCCCAGGCTGCAAAGAGCCGGCGCCGGCTCCTCCCCTCATAACGCTCGAGTCAAGCCCGAACCCGAGAAGCTGCCTCCGTACGCTCCTCGCCTGGCTTCCTCTGGCGGAGGGCTGGACAGTCCCACGACAATACTGGGGGGCATCAGTCTGTACGACCCGTGTAATCAGACTGAGCAGGCTCAGAAGGAGCAGACGGAGCCTCCTAAAAAGACAGGCATTCTGAAACACCCTGCTAAGAAAGACACTTCCCCTCCGTCGTCGCTCTCGCCAACGCGGCGAAGAGGCTCGCAGGAAGAGGCTAAAAGGGCAGACAGTGCCTCAGAGGGCTCCCCACATCAGCCTCCTCCACTCACCGCTACGCCCACAGCGCCCCCTGCCTCACCGGTCAAACCCCCCGCCGTGCATAACCTCCCCATCCAGGCACTGGCCGGGCTGATCCGACCCCAGTACACTGACCCTAGGCAGGCCAAACTAGGAGCACAGAGCTCTGCTGGCCTCCAGGAAGAGGCGGAGGACAAGAAGGAGCAGGAGGAGCAGGAAAAGGGCGAAGCGATGGAGGAGGAACCAAAACAGGAGGAAGCCGATGAGGAGGCAGATGACAGGACATTGAAGGACGTGTTCAAGACTTTCGATCCCACTGCCAGTAAACACTTCAGTGTGGAGATATAGAAAGGTTGTATATGATGTGTATATTACTAAGACATGTCTATAAATCTTTATTTAGCTTTACACACATCTATTTATTTCTCTATATAAAACTGTACATAAAATGACCTTCGGTAGAATCACATGCTATCCAGCACATGACACATTTGTAACATTACATACAGTACTGCAGTTGGTTTGGCAGTATGGAGATGCTGGATATTATGCACAGACACAATGTATACTTTCTTTCAACATTGTGATATTAATGCGGAAATACGTGTTTTTGAAACTGTGCTAAGGCCTTGTTGTTACAAAATGTCTGTATGGTATGTACTAAATATTCAGAACATTTCAATGCTCAAATTAACTTGTGCAGTTTTCAGTATGGACTGACCCCGATGTTATTTACTAAACTCTGGGTTTAATTCCAATCACTCTGTAGAATAGATCATTCATTCATAATGACATGCAGATTCAGAAAGACTTACGAGTTCCCTTGACAATTTTGTATTTGAATATTTATTTGAAGACACTTTTTATATGACGGTCTTTTATGTTGATGCTCACTTTTATGAGAAGGGATTTCACAATGGGTTAAAAGGACGTTTTGAACATGAACATTTTCTACCACACACCCTGATATGAGTTTGTGATTTTCCACCTGTGACATGAACTGCCCAGAGAAACAAGAGAATCACTACAGCTGTGATGTATGCTTGGCAGAAGGGCAACCAGCTACATGTGCGAATGTTACTAAGGCCATGTTCACATTACAGGCAAATCTGATTTGCTGATAAAGTCATTAATCATTATCTTGATTGGTTTCCTAAATCTGATTTGGGAGTGTGTCCACACTGCCACAAATCTGATTCTCAAGTCGGATCTGTGTGTCCAGACCTAAACAGCCTATCTGCATGGGTTGCTATGGTAACGACATGGGCGTCAGTAAATACGTACGTTGGTGACGTGGTTTTCCCGCGCAGAAGCATTTGATGACGAGTTGTGAGTGACGTTCAAATCAGATTTGGTGGATCTGCGCGTCCACACTGAAGTCACATCAGTCGAAAGCCGATTGGAAACTACCTCCATATGTGGTTTGGGACAAGTGACACAAATCAGACTTGGAGTGTCCAGACTCATAAAACCAATCTGGATAAAGTAATTAATCGGTCACTAAAGTACACAAATCAGATTTGGCCTCCTAGTCTGAACATGGCCAGAGACTGTAGTGTTTTTATTAGGTTCTTGTCTGAAAAGCCTGCAGCACTGAGTACAAGATTGCTTTTTCCGTTTCACAATTTCCAAATAGCTTGTAAGCTAGTAAGTGTTTCACTGGCTATTAGAAGGTTCATTTTAAGATCCCTGCTTACAGTACCTGAGATGCTAGGCTATGTTCCCATTTTACATTTTGGCTGTTTGAGTTTTGTACGGTTTGTTGGGCCTCTTTGTTCTAAGCGGGCTCAATTCTTTGTTGAGGATGTCAAATTACTATAGTAGGCTTCGCTAACTGAAGTTGTAGTAATGGGTTGTTGGTGATTTGATATTTTTTTTATTGTTATATTTTACTTTACCAAGATGCTCACTAGCACCAAGCTAACTTCAACTTTTTCCCCACAAACAAGCAAATGACATTTTGAAAAGGTCCAGCATCTTACACGGAGAAAGGTAATTATTATCGGAGTCACATTGCCATATTTGGTATACAGTATGTAAAGTATGTTTTCAGTGTTTTGTTGAAGCAGCGTATATTTGGCAGTTGACTGTTGAAGAACTCATATGGGTTCAAATGTGTGCTACAAAGGGTAAATGATTGGCCATTTCTGTATCTATCAACGTGTGGTGCTATTGTTTAAGAGAGACTACAGTTATGCTATACTTTTTATTGTGCGCATAAGTCACATTTTAAATGCTTATTTTGTATCAATGCAGTGTTTTTGAATGTTGTATTGGATTATTGCTTTCTTTTGTCTGTCAGTATGGTGGTTATGGTTGTCAAATATTGTATAAGAACATTTTAAGAACACTAATATGCCCCCATCACATCTTCAATAAAAAGATGACATATCAAACAAAGAAGCAGAAATGAATGAATTCTAAAACAGAATTGTGACATGGTCTGGTGATTTTATTATTATTTCTATTTTTTTTTGCACAGAAACAGCCGGTGGAAATACTTATTTTGACAAGTAACTGTACTTCTACTGAAGTAAAAAGAATGTGTGTACTATTCCCATCTGTTTATCGAAACTTAGTTCAAATGCATGTCAACAGATTACATGTGGTTAGAAACAGACAACTACTACCAATCACAGTCATCATGCCTGCTGCTCTAAAAGAAACTTCTGGAATTGCTGAACTAGAAAGTTGACCACAAAGGGACTCAAAGCCTCAGTCTTCTGATCCAAAATCAGACACCATTAGTCCAGGTGGTTTGACTGCTGGAACAGGGTAACTTCTTATTTATTTGCCACTAGGAAAAGGTTTTTGTTAAGTGTCTAAAAGCCCTTAGCCTCAGTCAAACCAGCCACACCTGAACAGTTACCAGGCTGTGATTAGGCTGCTCACTCATTCAATTCTAACCTATCTCACTCTTTATGCTCTGTGTTGTTGTCAGTGTGAACACAGTGTTTAGAATTCAGAATGTGAACTCCAAACAGTTCATAGCTCAGTAGGATGAGTCCCTGTGTCTGTGTCTGTGTTGTTACCTGACAGGTGGATTGTTGGTTCGATTCCCTATGCAGGAGACATATTACAACACCAGCTGTTTAGGCCTAGCTTTAATATCCTTGAATTAATTAGAAGTGTAATAAAAACTAAAAGAAGATTATGTCTATTTCCACTTTTATTCAAATACAAATAACTGCTGCCTAAAAAGCCAGATGAAAGTTCAATTTGTGCACATCTCAGATTAGAACTCACAACCTCTCTCTCTGAAGGCAGCTGACATACACAGTGAACCACAAAGGCACTGCCATTGATGCAGTATTTCTCTCTGTATGACTGTATTTCTCTCTGTGTGACTTTTGAAGTGCCTAGCTATAGGTCAAAATCTGGAAAAGGCTACTGTGGACTACGACACAGATACAACTATAAGGCCTGTTATAGTCGTATAATATTTGAGCTTTTAGTCAATTTAGAAATAGTTAAGTAGACTCGGTTATGGCAAGAGATACATTTCTGGACTTCCAAACATCAATTTAGACTCTAGATCACTTTCTAAATTGATTAAAAGCAACAATACAGTATAACAATTTCCTGGTTTCAGCCTCACTATTGATATAATTCATGCTAATTTCCAGTTTTGGCGATTAATTAGCTCATTATGGTAATTACTCAAATTGCCCAACATGCAACTCTTAGCAACTAAGTTGAATTTCATCCACTAGGCATAAATATGACATTTCAATCATAAAAGTTGATAAGAAACCACATTACTGGGTCCAAGAAATTTCCATATTGTGACACCTTGCCCTAAAGCCTAAAGAGTAAATGTGGAGTGACACCAGAGGTTTAGCGCAGGTGTAAGCAACCACCACCACCAAGCTGAATGTACCGATGTACCTGAAGGAAGCCTCACTTTCATGTGAGCGAGAGACCTTAAGAGAGAGTGAGAGAGAGAGAGAGAACAGAGGTCAGCCAAAATCCTGCTGTAAAAGGTTTGACCTGTCTGGTTTAAAAAATGTTACATTTCAGCTGTCAATCAACATGCAACAAAATCCCGCACGCTGGATTTGTAGCAGGGTTACTGTGGGAGGACTGAAGCTTACACCGTAGACTACACACCACAAGCTGAATTTAACTGAATGTATTGTATGTAGGTTTAAGCAACCACCACCACCACCCCAAGCTGAATGTCCTGACGCTACCTGAAAGAAGCCTGGCTTTTGTTTGAGTGAGTGACAGTGACAGAGAATGAGAGAGAGAGAGAGAACCAGAGTCAGGCCAAAGTCCCGCTGTAAAAAGTTTGACCTTTACATTTCAGCTGTCAATCAACATAAAGCTGGTGTGTGTGTGTGTGTGTGTGTGTGTGGGGGGGGGGGGGGTCATAAAGTCTCAGAGAAATTGAATGGTAAAAAAGAAAAACTAAGATAAGAGCTCTTCCTTTATGTTTTTTTAATTTTCCAGACATTTTATGCTTTATTTACAGACGTATCGTAAGAGAAGGACACAGAAGTGTGGGAGAGACAGAGAGAGAGTGGGGGGGGGGGGGGGGGGCGGTGACCACAGTGACCTGAACCTCACTGTGGGAGGACTGAGGCTTACATGGTAAACTACACACTCAACTCAGTGTGCCACCAGGGGACACCTTCTGGTCTTAATTAATAATTACTTTATTGAACAGCCAATCAGTATCCTCCAACAACCTGCTAGAGGTTTGAACTGGGTAATCCTGGTTTTCGGAAAAGCACAAATATGTGGGTTTTTACCATTGACAGTAAATAATGTTATTTATTTCATACAAATATTTATTTTTATATTTATTTATAACACATCCCAGGTTAGAACTCACAACCTCTTCCTCTGATGGCAGCTGACATACACAGTGAACCACAAAGGCACTGCCACTAATGCTGTATTTCTCTCTACAGTATATGACTGTATTTCTCTCTGTATGACTTTTGAAGTGCCTGCATGGTTATAGGTCAAAATCTGGAAAAGGCTACTGTATATTTTAGCTTTTAGTCAATTTAGAAATAGTTAAGTAGACTCGATGGAGGAGACATTGCAGCACTGTCCCGTCTTTAACATCACCAGCTGTTTACGCCGGGGATCACTGCACAAATCCGATTGTTGGGTACAAGTTGGGTAGCAGCATAATTACTAAAATAAATAAAACTAATAATATTGGTTGCATGGTCGAGGGTGAGGCCACATTAGCGTTCATATATAGCCTATTAAACTAAGGAACGTATATTGTCCGCTATCAAGAAGAGTAATTCAGTTGGTTAATGAAATCGCTGGGCTGGGCGCAGAGTGTTTGGTTTGGTGTGGGAGAAGGCAAGAGCTGTCAAAACGGAAGCCTCGCTCCTGGCTAATCACAGAGAGGCTGCCTGCTCCAGGCGCTTTGAGCACACTGGTCTTAAACACTACAGATCACTGGTAAACATGAGACTGGTATTTGTGAATATTGCAATATGTAGGAAAGTAGAACATGTAATGATTGATTGTCCTCACCAGTTTTGGGCAAATTATTTTCAAAAAGATACATATTTATTACAGTTAACAGAAACACTAGACAAAATATTTTTTCAAAAAACAAGCTAATATTAAATACTTTCAACTTTCAAAAACATACATATTCATTATAAAGTTAACAATTAAAAATATAGTTATAAAACAGTTATAAGTTTTTAAAGATAGTAAAAAAACACCAGACAAAATAATTTTTCAAAAACAAGCTAATATTAGTTATAATGAGAACATAGGTAACATAAGGTTTTTTTCCAGGAATACGGTATTTACAAAAACTTTTTTTTTTTTTTTTTTACTTTTATAATGGGTACCAAAACATGTCAGTATCCCTATACTGTCATGCCATATACGGTCATGTGCAACTACAGTTGGTACTGCCCAACTCATTTTCTCTGGCTGGGGGGCTGTAGCATCTCCTGGAAACTGACGGGAAACACGGGACGTCCTGTGGGAGCAAAGACACATTAAAGCACACTAACATGAAGGCCAGGCTAGCACTTACAGCTGTTTCCTATCTTTGGTCTCAGACATGCAGCGACGTCTGTTCATTTTGGCAAAAATATATGAATGGAAATGTCCAAGCTTTCACACTGCCTGCAGAAGCATGCCTCTGACATCTTGCTCAGAAAAGCTGCCTCGGCTCAGTTAAGTAGGGATGGCATCATAAATGCACAGATTTAACCAGTCACTCACACACAATATGACAATATATCTCCTCATGATAAGATGTCTTGGTATCTGCTTCATGCAACAAACGAGACTAAATCCACAGCCGCTCATGAAGAATCGCCTGCATCAGATCATTCTCAAACCCTGCGCCTCAACCATCACTGACCTTCGTCTGGTCCTCCAGCATGGCCCTTGAGACCAAAGAGTCTGGTGCGATTATGTGTGCCAAGGCGGCTGCCTCACTCAGCATCCTCTGCTTCTGGAACATCAGGTTGTTCAGCCTGGCTATCTCGTCCTTCAACAGCTCAACCTGATACGGAGGATAAGAGAGGAGTAAGTGTGGTCCATATAGATGCTTGAATGGATACTGTGCGCATGTGTGTGTGTGCGTGCGCAGGTGTGTGTGTGTGTCTACCTGCTGGTTGTTGCTGCCGTCCCCTGGCGTGTTGCCAGCTGGCAGAGAGACTCTCCACAGCAGTTTGAGCAGTCGGTGGGCCTCCTCCAGGACCTGCTGCATGCTCTTCACACCGCTGGTCAAACTCTTCAGATGCTGCGGTTCCTTCGCCTGATTAGACACATGCACACAATAGATCCACTTCAATAGGCTGTTTGTTGTCTACAATGTTGCTGAACTGCTGTATGCCGGTATGTCCACTTTGTCTAAAAATAGTGGCAATGAAAAGTGGCAATACAACTCAACTAAAAGCTCATCTATCCCCATCCAGTTTTCCCAATGGGGGTGGGGGGGGGGATGTACACAGCTGGAGACTATTAACACAGCGACTGTGAACTTAGTCGAAAATTCAAAATTGTCAACTATGAACGACGTGAACTGGTTAATTTGAATCAGTGTGAAATGAACTTTGAGCGAGCTCTTGTGAAGTGTGAACTCGCACAACACTGGATAGTCAGGATGCTACAAAACATAGGAAACTGAGAAAAAGTGGGAAATTGGAATTGCTACAAATAAATGAGTTGTCTTTCACATTTGTGTGTGTGTGTGTGTGTGTGTGTGTGTGTGTGTGTGTGTGTGTGTGTGTGTGTGTGTGTGTGTGTGTGTGTGTGTGTGTGTGTGTGTGTGAGTGAAATCAAACCCTGAAAGAAGATCTAATCTAAAAACAACACCACCACCACACATTTACAACTGGGAGAAATAGATGTTTGACATAGCGTGTCATTACCTTGTTGTCCTGCAGGTGTTTGTCCATCTTGCGTGTGAGCCTGTGGCCCTCTGAGATTTGTTTGTACAGGGCTTTGAAGTCCTCAATCTGGCCCAAAACATGGCGGCCGTTACGATCGGCCCAGAGCCGGTGGCCTGGCACCGGGAGGGAGGGAGCGCCGGAGACGCCTTCACCAGAGCTGCTGCTGTGCTGGTAGCCTTCATCCACCTGCTTCTCAGCACGACGTGTCATTTCTGGACAGAGTTATGAATGGCAGGACAAGAGACAAAAGAAAAAGCAACACTGTCACTGACACAACTGGGCAGAGTAATATAGAGCGGCAGGAATGAGTCCGGAGGTATACTTCCGGGTTTGTGAGAGGAAAAGTCTATGGGATTTAACATGGGGGGTTTCGCTTAAATGCATAAAATAAGGTCTGTGGTTAACACAAGTTTATGGGAACGTGAATTTGGGTTCAGCATGATAATCTTCACAAACGTGAAGAACTTTTATGACTTTTGGAACATACATTTTTTTTATTTATTACCTGGGTTTTGTGGTCTAAATCGCTCGTTTCAAGTCTTCTTCAATACAGCCTGATGATCATTTTGTAAATTACGCTCCCATTTAGAGTCAAATAGACTGTAAAGCAGACTATGTTTTTGTACCACACACCATGTGTGTGGTAGGGAGTGGCAGGCAGTGAAATTTGGGCACAACATTAAAACGAACGGCTCTCAAGTAGGACTCGGTTCCCTTCGTTCATAGCAAAGAGCCGTTCAATAGATTCGGGTCGTTCGCGAACGTCACATCACTAGTCCAGAAGCTAATTAATATGAACGTTAATCCGTTCATAATTAAATGGTTCTACTCTCTTTTAACAGACAGGACTCAACAGGTCAAGGTCAATTCTTCCCTCTCCACTGCTAAACACTGCAGTACAGGTGTCCCCCAGGGGGGGGGGGTGAGCTCACCCTTTCTTTTCACTGCGTACACCAACGATTGCAGGAACAGTCAGCCAAGCAACTTTGTCATCACATTTTCAGATGACACTATTATTTGAAGCTTGCTGCAGGGTGATGAATGCCCCTCTGTTTACTACAGGGAGATAGATACTTTTAAAGAGTGGTGCGAGAGGAACCACCTCATTTTAAATACCTGCAAAACCAAATAAATGATCTTTGACCCGAGAACAGTGAGAGCACATGACCCTGTGCTCTTTAAATACAAATGGATAACATGTTAAAATGGGACGTCCACGTTGATTATCTGTGTGCAAAACTGGCACAACGTTTGCACTTCCTACGTAGGCTCAGACTTTTTGGAGTGTGCACCAAAATCATGTCAACATTCTACAATGCTGTGCTGGAAAGCCTGATCAGATATGGCATGGCGGCATGGTTTGGGTCTCTCACAGTCAAGCTCAAATCTAGAATTTTAAAAATGGTGAACACAGCCATGAAAGTGATCGGCAAGAAAGAATCACTGACGCTCCAAAAGGTCATCAGCCTGGCTCATAGAGCTCTGACCGACCGTTCTCACATTTTATTTACTGAATATGAGTTGTTACCTTCTGGCAGAAGATTCAGAGCCAGCAGATACAGGAGCAACCGCTACAAGCTCTCCTTCCTCCCCACCTCGATTGCATTTCTTAACAAACAGCCTGCTCTTCCCCCAGGCTGTAGAAACCCATAGTTTGTAGGTGGAGGCATTTTAAGTAGGAACGGTAATCTTAGCCCCATGTTTTACCTTCCTATTTTATTTCTTTGATTTTTCATTTGATCTTATTTTAATGTTTTATTCTTTTATTCTTTTACTCTTTTATTCTTTTATCCATTATCCCGCTGCTGGTTTTGTTTATTGTTGATTTTATATTCTTCTACCTACGGGTATGTTTGATTTAAACAAATTGTGCAATAGGGCTGTGCAATTTCATGTCTCAGTTGGCATCTCCCCACTGTGTCCTAGTGCAATGCTGTGTCTGTCCTGTTTGTGTTTACTTGTGTTTTTGTAACGCCGGATGTGGCTATGCACACTTTTTGCCCAAGACAAATTTCCCTTCTGGGACAATAAAGTTTATCTCATCTCATCTCTCATCATCTATATATATATATATATATATATATATATATATATATATATATATATATATATATATATATATACACAGTATATATATATATATATAGTGTGCACATCCCCCCCCCCACACACCTAATGTCAGAGAACATCGTCTCTCCTGTAGTGTCATTAACACATTATTATACCTGCTCTTATCAGAATGGCCCACTGGCAGACATAATGACCAGCTCTTTCTAGAGGTACAGTGGGTTGTCACTTTTATCCCTTTGGATAAAAGTGGTCCGTGGTTCGATCCCCGCCTCCTCCAGTCCGCATGTTGAAGTGTCCTCGGGCAAGATACTGAACCCCAAATTGCTCCCGATGACTCTGCCAGCACCCTGCATGGCAGCTTGTCGCCATCGATATATGAATGTCTATGTGAATGGGTGAATGTACATACTGATTACAATGCGCTTTGGATAAAAACACTATAAAAGGCTGACCATTTACCATAAATACAATGCTCTTCAAAATGTACACATTGACTGGAAACCACACATCCTTTGTTAATTCTGTTTGTGTGTGTGAGCAGGTAGGCTATCATGCCCAACGTGGAGACCAAGGTCCTCCTGGTGCAGATCTTCGGGGAGAAGAGCCACCCTATGAGGAAGTACAGTATTTCAATAAAATGTTCTGTTTCTGTCCTAAATGACTTTAAGATTATTTCATCCTTGGATGCTGCTTCATTACAGAGAGCATTTGACAGCAAGTCTCAAAGGCCACAGTATTGATCATTTCAGGAAGGGTGTAAGAGCAAAAGTGGGGAGTTATGACATGTAGCATACACCCATGTTATTTTAATCAAATGTACCTGTCATAGGGAAATAGGCAGGAGGATAAGTAGACAGGTGCCTTTGTTAAATGAGGCATTGAAGGCTGCAAAATTAAGTTCACTAAAAGCCCCTGAGGGACTCCTGTGAAAATCTGTAGAGATCATGATAAAGATTTGATAAGAGTTTGAAATGTAGGCTACAGTAAATAACTAGTGATAAGGTGGGATTGTGGATTTTCCATATATTCTTATTCTTTCTTGATGTCCACTTACATGAAGCTGAAAGTGGGTGAAATGTTCAGCTATAAACAGACGATAACTTGATGTCTTTTCAAGTCAACTGGGCATCTCATCTCAGGGCTTCAGGGCAGGGTGAGAATTTCATCATTTTAGGGGCATCAGCATCACAATGTTTTTTTAGGGCACAAGGCCACATGCAAGGCCACATGCCAGGCCACATGCCAGGGCACAAAGACAAAGATCTATTGACATCATGAAGATGGATTTTTCTGAAATGTGTGTGTTCAAATGAGCTAATGACACATACTTTGCATAGAGCAGCTACATTAAACTGAGACCACTGATGCTTTTAAAGCAACTGACAGTAGCAGGCAGCTAGCAGGGCACTGCCAAGGTGGCCTTAGGGTAGCCTAGGTAAACCCAGCCACCACGTGACCTGCTCTCTCAGTTCCCAGTCACTATCATAGTGACTGAGAACAGGTCTGAGAGCAGGTCACGTGGGGGATGGGTTTACCCAGGCTAGCCTTAGGGATCTCAGGGCATCACAGCCAGAGGGAGGAGCAATGCAGGCCATGGCCTGATGGCCTCCGTGTAATTCCCACCCTGCTTCTGGGGATTTTTTTTTAATATAGGTTTGAAAGTTGGTCACCATTCACAGCAAATTGTTTAGGACGGAGCTTTTCAAAGTGGGAGGCTGGCCTCCCCAGGGGGGCTCCAAAAACAGTTTCAGGGAAGGCTCAGTGAATGGAAGTGAAAACATATTACGTTAGTTAACAAAAGGAGATCACATAATAGCCTAAATATGTGCGATTTGTATAAAGAGATAGTTCAGAGATACAGTTAGTTTTGTGGAATTTTACAGTTATTCCCACATCCCCCGAGTCAGAAACTATAAATGCCTTCAGATCAACCTTTTGTATGTATTTAGTATGTCAAACAATATCAGGCTATCTTGGCTCAATTGTTGATTGTCTATGCCGGATAAAATAACAATCGTGATCCAATATATAGGCATCCAGGAATTTGTCCAAAGCTTTGTATGTGGCAGTCTGTATGTATGTCCAAGACCAATTTCCCTCGGGACAAATACAAATAATCTTGAATATATATATTGTATTGTATATATATATATATATATGACCTATATTATATATATATATATATATATATATATATATATATATATATATATATATATATATATATAATTATTATATCTGACCACGAGACTGAGGAATAGAGAGGAAATTCGGGCCAGTCTGGGGTTCAGGCAGATAATCTAGCCTCTAAATTGAACACACTCGCCATGGTCTGTAACATAATAACATTACAGGATCTGTTGTCAGTAAGAGACACTGGGTGCACGATCTGTCAATCTCTCGGTTCCCAGATTGCTGGGTGCATAACACCAACATCTAATAAAGTGAAGTTAAGCAGTGAGATGAATTGTGCAAATGGATTTAAATTAAGTTTCTTAATTGATGAAATACCACAATAATTGTTTTATAAATATTGTAATGTAAATTTAATTTACAGCTCATATAGGCTATTTTAAGTTATAAAATCAATCAAGAATGACACTGAAAGCTTGAGGATTTTGGTTCCTCACAATTCAGGCTTTCACTTTTATTTGTATCTTATTTGACTACAGTACTACAATGCCATGCTATTTTCAGTGAATAGTGTAAAAGTGTATAGAACACTATCATGCAGCTGTAACGGTAACTGCACACAAAGGGTAGGAACCAAGTTGTTTGACGCCAGATTCGGGTCGGCATGTAAACATTGTAACACAACAACATGGCTGGCTTGTGCAGAAGATCTGAGGAGCATTGACTGTTGCCAGATCAACCTCAAGTTTAATCCGCCCTAGTTTTTATAATAAACTATAACAATGAAGCTGTACCACGCACTCTGCAATGTCGGGAGGTTTCGACCAGTTTTCGACTTTGCTGAACGCGAAGTTGCCCACTGGTTCCCCGGACACATGGCTAAAGGTGAGCTCATGTTTCACGTTAAAGGTCGCCTTGTTTCAATGTTGATTGTTCAGTCTTATCCACAGAATGCTGGCCAGCGAGACTACAGAATATGTGAAACTGACTAGTGCCTGTATGCTACCCGGATATGATAGCTTTAACTGTATTAGGCTAATGGAGACGAAGTTGTGTCAAATTCCCAACAACGTCATTAACCGTATCAGTTCATTTTTTTTAGCTGTTATTTAACTGTAACGGAGTTACCAGTTAAAATGACACTTCCCAAATGGGTTAGATAAATGGATAAATTGGACATTAGCTATCATTCAAAGTTACACTCCACCCCCAACACACACACACAATAAGACAATTTGACAGCATTAATAATACATGTACCAAAGTGTACTTCCTGTTGCAGTGTGTGCTAATAGTATTAGCCTAATACAATACCATTAGCTGAGTGGAAATAAACAAGGGTCCAAACTGTTCCCTTGCAACAGAATTCCAGTGAAACCGAATAATCTGATAGATAGATAGATATATACATTTTTATTTCTGTGTCATGCACCATATTCATGGTGCCCAACCCGTCTGGGCTTACAAGACACAAATCATTCAAGTTCAACAATACAAACAAGCTACAAAAAGCTCAAACATAAACAAGACAAGACAGAGTTGTATATTCAGATGAACAACTTCTCCATTCTGAGTTTCCAAGCACTCCTAATAAACCTGGCCAAACTGAAGACTTCATCTCTGAATAGCCATTCCAACTTAGCATCATCTCCTGACCAAAATAGTTCAGGTTTCTTATTTTGCATTAACTGAAATAGAGACCATCTTGGTTCCTCATATAGCGTACAATGAAACAAAAAATGAAATTCATCTTCCACAACACCTAATTCACATACAGTACAAAGTCTCTCCTCAGCAATAGAATTGAACCTGCCAACCTCAATAGCCAAAGGGAGGGTACCCGTTCTCAACTGGGCAGTGGGCACATAAAGATCTTCTGGATCTATCCAGGGGTAAAGTAACATAGGGTTCTGGAGTAAACACATTTTTAATCTGAACATATGTTCTGAGTTTTGGTTTGAGCCAGATGTCATTAGCCCATTTTTCTTTATAGTCAAGAAATAGCCTATGTTTAATATAGCGAACACTACAACATAAACTGTTTCTGAAAATAAATTGCTGGTCAGCTTCCCTGAACACAGCATTCATATCATTACACCATGGATAGTTATGTGCTTTATCCCAGTTAAACACCTGTTTTGCTACTCTACTCTCTGGCATATTAGATAGACTGTTCCACAATCTCAACATTTCACCTTTTTGTTTGATCAAACAAGGCTCCCAACCCATATCCCCTTGAAAAGCCAACACAGGTGTAAATTTATGTATGCCCAGAAAACATCGGATTGCACGGTTTTGGATGGCATTCACCTTGGAAAATTCCTTACTTCCCCAAACTCCAGCTGCATAAAACAAAACTGGTGACACACATGCATCATAACGGGGCGGCTGTAGCTCAGGAGGTAGAGCGGGTCGTCCACTAATTGCTTTGGATAAAAGAGGTCGGTGGTTCGATTCCCGGCTCCTCCAGTCTGCATGTCGAAGTGTCCCTGGGCAAGACACTGAACCCCAAATTGCTCCCGTTGGTGTGCCAGCACCCTGCGTGGTAGCCTGCCGCCATCGGTGTATGAATGGGTGAATGTAACTACTGACTGTAAAGCACTTTGGATAAAAGCGCTATATAAATGCAGACCATTTACCATAAAGCTTTGAAAATGTAGCATTTTTCACTTTACTTATTACTGAACCCTGAAACTGCTATTTGCCACTTTGAGACCTTTCTGAGCTGATATTTTTTTATTATTGGTTTATTGATGTTGTTCATACAAAGAGAAAGACAATGACGAAAACCAAACCAAGCTGTGACTTTGCATACATACATATACGTAATATATCATCACTGTTTGCAGGACTGAAGCAGATGAGAGCCGGCCTGAAGGATGTGGACTGTATCATAGAAATTCATGATGCCAGAATATCCTTTTTCAATGCTGTAGGGTTAAGCAGGAGAAATGCCTCATTTCTTTCTATTACGGATTTACGCTAATCCAGTTTAGCATGTTGGGCAAATAAACACAGCAGTTCAGCACAATGTCAGATCTGCAGAAGCTATCAAGTCAAACTTGATTTTTCATTTTTCTTAAACATGAGCACATCCCCTTCTCTGGGAGGAACCCTCTGTTTCAGGAGAGTCTAGATGTCAGACCGCACCTGCTCATTCTCAACAAAATGGACCTGGCTGATCTGTCAAACAAGCAGGTACTGTACGCCTGCAAGTAGTCTCTAGCAAGTCAGTTTTGTTGTAGCGTAAGGAGTTTGCACACTGTTTTTTTTTCATATGCGTTTTTTTAATCCGTCATCCAAAAAGAAAATCATCACGCACAGAAACTTTGCACACCGAGTCCCACGCGTTGTTATTATTATGTTCTTCGTTCTATTCGCAATACGAGACAAATATTCGTCCTCTCCTGTATCCACATTACAACATGACTGACAGGCAGCAGCGGCTGATCCGCACCAGCGGTGATGTGGACTGGAGAAGACAGATGGCAGCAGGTCGGGGAAGCGTATCATACTGGACACCTTGCCAAGCCGGCTGTGGTGCGCTGTGGTCGAGTGCTGCAGCGCCGCTCCCCTTGGAGAGGGAGCAGAGAGGGGCCAGTGAGGTGGAGCTCTCCGGGGAGAGGGAGCAGAGAGGGGCCAGTGAGGTGGAGCTCTCCGGGGAGAGGGAGCAGAGAGGGGCCAGTGAGGTGGAGCTCCCCGGGGAGAGGGCGCAGAGAGGGGCCAGTGAGGTGGAGCTCCCCAGGGAGAGGGAGCAGAGAGGGGCCAGTGAGGTGGAGCTCTCCGGGGAGAGGGAGCAGAGAGGGGCCAGTGAGGTGGAGCTCTCCGGGGAGAGGGCGCAGAGAGGGGCCAGTGAGGTGGAGTGAGCCGCTACCTCTCCGCTCAGACCGGAGTCCCGCTCGGCCGCTCCTCTGTCTCTGTCCCCCAAACACAGACACACAGACGGGTCAAACAGCTCGCAAAAGGCTTTTGACTGATACGAAAAAACACAGAAAATCTAACCTGTTCCAAAAGCTTTAATGACGGACGAAGGGTTTGGAGTCAGTGTGTAAAGGCGAGTGACACAACATGAGGTCGTATTTATTTTTTAAATGTGCGACCATTTCGGACAAAAAATACGGACTCTGTGTTGTAAAGCCTTTACTCTGCTACTTACTGCATACTGTAGTGACCTGTTAGTAGCAAATATGACAGCGTTTTGTAATTACTGACAACAATATCTCACAATTTCCCTGCAGGGAATCCTGAAGCAACTGGAAAAAAATGGGGCAAGAAACGTTCTCTTCACAGACTGCCTCAAGCAGAGAGACGATAAAGTCAAACAGGTGAGAGACTAGGCATTTGAGATTTCTCAGAAATGAGTCCTCAGATGAGATGAAATACAATTATGAACTTTAACCTGCACATTCTGCCTGTTGTGTCTGTTGTAGTTGGTGCCCATGGTGAAACAGCTGATTGAGAGCAAACCACGCTTTAATAGAGATGAGGTGAGCTGCGTCAGATAATTTTATCATTTATCATTTGTGCCTTACATGTATCTACATGTATCTACATGTATTATCTACATGTATCTACTAGGGCATTCACAGACTAGTCGACTAGTAAAACCACTAGTCGACACTGTGCTTAGTAGTCGACTAGTCGTGTTTTTTTTTTTTTTTTTTTTTTAATCTTTAAGAAAGAACATGAGGTATTTACATGACATACATGGACTATCATATCCCATATCCCCCACAAAGAACATCAAAACACAACAAAACAAAACAAGAAAACTGCATAAGATACACAATAATCCAAGAACAAACAAGACTATTGGACAAACAACCAAACAAAAACAATGCATTCAAAGTAAATACATAGATCTTGCCCTGTTGGCAGCTAGGAAATGCATAGCTTTAAATTGGAAAGCATCCAATCCCCCAGCTGTAGTTCACTGGTGGAATGAACTCTCAAGCTACCATACGTTGGATAACATTTACTACAAGAGCAAAGGCAGATTCTTAGACATCCCCAAAATATGGCAACCACATACAGAGTTTGACTTTAAGAACTTTTTACCCCAGTGTCATTAGGCTTATCAGGATAGGAGCTGAATGCATTGTTTTTGTTTGGTTGTTTGTCCAATAGTCTTGTTTGTTCTTGGATTATTGTGTATCTTATGCAGTTTTCTTGTTTTGTTTTGTTGTGTTTTGATGTTCTACAATGTATCTACATTACATGTAATATCTACATGTATCTACATGTATCTAGTGGCATAGAAGGGTAGAAGGAATGTTCCAGCTGGGTTATGAGACACTTATGCTGTTGTGCATGAAAGGGTCTTATCAGCTACACAGGTGTTGGTTTGTCGTGGACGTGGACGAACCAACACTTGCCAAGTCTGAGCTCTTGTGAGAACATTTGGTTCAAGACGTCCTCCTCCCCCACATAGCAGAGAGGTGTGTGAGTCTGGACAGACGTGGATGTAGACCTCCTCCCCCACATAGCAGAGAGGTGTGTGAGTCTGGACAGATGTGGATGTAGACCTCCTCCCCCACATAGCAGAGAGGTGTGTGAGTCTGGACAGACGTGGATGTAGACCTCCTCCTCCACATAGCAGAGAGGTGTGTGAGTCTGGACAGACGTGGATGTAGACCTCCTCCCCCACATAGCAGAGAGGTGTGTGAGTCTGGACAGACGTGGATGTAGACCTCCTCCCCCACATAGCAGAGAGGTGTGTGAGTCTGGACAGACGTGGATGTAGACCTCCTCCTCCACATAGCAGAGAGGTGTGTGAGTCTGGACAGACGTGGATGTAGACCTCCTCCCCCACATAGCAGAGAGGTGTGTGAGTCTGGACAGACGTGGATGTAGACCTCCTCCCCCACATAGCAGAGAGGTGTGTGAGTCTGGACAGACGTGGATGTAGACCTCCTCCCCCACATAGCAGAGAGGTGTGTGAGTCTGGACAGACGTGGATGTAGACCTCCTCCCCCACATAGCAGAGAGGTGTGTGAGTCTGGACAGACGTGGATGTAGACCTCCTCCCCCACATAGCAGAGAGGTGTGTGAGTCTGGACAGACGTGGATGTAGAAGACTGCACTGTGACTTGACTTGTTGGCGGAGGCATACAACCGCACGGTGGTTTTTCTACTTCACTCATCATGGTTCCCGACTAACTTGAACAGTTAACTGGAGCCTGAGCTCTTTGCTCTTTGCAACGTCCACTAGTGCAAAACGAATAAAGACTGTTCAGAAGGTGTTGACTCAATGAAGGTGAAGACTTATGGAATCATTTATTTTCACTTTGACGTTTCTGATACATTTCTGTCATTCTGTAGAAATGTGTTTTCAGTTTGGTTACAGATTTAGAGGATAATTGAGGGTAAATTATGTTATGTATTAATGTAACTTTCAGAATACAAATTATTGCGTGATGGTGATCGGTGTGCCAAACGTGGGGAAGTCGTCTCTGATCAACTCATTAAGAAGAACAAATTTTAAAAAAGGTATGCAAAATGGTTGCGTATTGATTGATTTCATATGATACATGTGGATTATTCATTCCCTCTCTAATCAGTAAACGGTTCATAAACTGATTTCAGGCCGTGCTTCTAGGGTGGGGGGAGAGCCAGGTATAACCAAAGCAGTCCTGACCAAAATTCTGGTGGGTGTACAATTCATTTTTGGCTCTGTGTATTTGTGTGTTTATGGGGGCGTTGTGTATTTGTGTGTTTATGGGGGCGTTGTGTATTTGTGTGTTTATGGGGGTGTTGTTTATGTGCATACGCACTTTCTGATGTTTTTGATGCTTGTCCTCAGGTGTGTGAAAGACCCATCATCCACCTGTTGGACACACCAGGTGTCCTGCCTCCTAAGATCAGGAGCATTGAAACTGGCATGAAGCTAGCTTTATGTGGTGAGCAGAAATGCATCATTTGAATGTATTGTTTTGCAGCAAAAGGGAAAGAGAATCCTTCAGCAACACCTGCTGGAAACTAACTACATTCAATCTCCTTTCTGTCACATAATAGAGACAGTCCGCCTGTCTGGGAACGCCCATACAGGCTCTAGGAACGCCCACAATAGACGCTGGGTTAGCCTGGGGGCGGGGTCCGGGTGGGGTAAATTCCCCCGTTCTATCCATTCAGCAAAGTTAGAATTTAGCTGATAGCCCAGCCCAGGCAGACACGATCGGGGATTTAACCACCGCAGTAAACGCACATCTGAGCAGATGTCTTGTGTTCTGCTCTAGAACCCCCAAACCTGTAGTTTAGAGCCGCAGCACCGTCTTTTGGTGAGTCAGCCCATGAGATATATGGACGGTTTTACCCCACTCGCGCGCCAGCCGTTTAACATTTTGTGGGCGTTCCCAGACATGCGGACTGTCTATGACGAGACGTGGCCTCAACCTATTGGAGTGATTTTTTTTCTTTTTCTTTTTCTTTTTAATAATGCACTCAAGAAATCTTGTACAAAGTTGCCCGTCTCTGTCTCTTCCTAGGAACTATACTGGACCATTTAGTGGGGGAAGACATCATGGCTGACTACTTGCTCTATTCTCTGAACAGGCTGGAGAAGTTCAGGTGTGACTTCTCTCCCCTACATTATGGTTGACTGGGCTTTTATAGGATCTCTGCATTCATTTTGCTCTGTGTGTTGTTGTGCCTTTGCAGTTACGTTGAGAAGTATGAGTTGGAGGAGCCTAGTGATGACATCCAGCACGTCCTCAAATGCATCGCTGTCAAACTAGGAAAGACTCAAAGGGTCAAAGCCATAACTGGAGTGGGTAAGAAAGCCCTACTCCGACAGATAATCACAATAATATCAGATTATAATGATCAGATAATCAGATAATCGTGCTACATACAACCTAAGTAGCTGGATATCCATCAGTCTAATTGATTTAAAGAGCCCTGCCTAGAGCCATTTACATTAAATAACTCATGTGTCCTCCAAACTGGAGGCTCTTCAAACAAAAATAACACTATTCTAAAATGATAGGGAGCAAATCGGACAATTTTTGCAATATTACCATAGACAAACCAGTTGAAGCAGTGCATGTTGCATGTTGAACTGGGTGATACTCTCATGCAGTTTGTAGCTCCTCACAAGACTGTCGTTGCCTCTGAAGCATGCTGTTTACATTAGGTTAGGCTTAGGGTTAGCCCGCGTTCACACTATGCACGAAGCAATGCTCAACCTACGCTGAACCCACAAGTTTTCATTTAGGCGTCCTTGTTAACAGGCGAGGCCGTTCACACCACCCGCGCGCGTGTCACGCTGAAGCACCGCTGAAGCCACGCTGAAGCCTTGCTCAAGCGATCATTCAGGATTTTCCCAGCCTGACGCGTGAAGCTTGAAGCTGCCAGGCATGAAGTCAATGGGAGTTGTGGGCGGGTTCAAGGCGCGCCGAGGAGGCGCTGAGAGGAAAAGAGAAGGCTTCTTGTGTGAATGGTGAGGAGTCAGTTCAGCTTGTGCCTGTCTCAAGCTTCACCTCTGCTATGTTTGGCATCCTGTGTGAACAAGGGCTAAGCCCCTGAAGCATGTTGTT
Organism: Poromitra crassiceps; assembly: GCF_964638095.1. Lineage (NCBI taxonomy): Eukaryota > Metazoa > Chordata > Actinopteri > Beryciformes > Melamphaidae > Poromitra > Poromitra crassiceps. The sequence goes on from NC_139647.1 coordinate 24,928,409, forward strand.
TACCTTCACAAGATGAGTGTAAAACAACATACAGTATTACGCACTTGGACTTCAGCTTGGCAATGAGATCAGTGGATCACTCAGAGGCCATTTACACCTGGCGTTAACATGCGTTTTCTGCCATCAGATTGCAATCAGATAGTGCTTGACCACATTAACCTGATTCCATTTACACCTAGCGTTAACATGCGTTTTCTGCCATCAGATTGCAATCTGATTGCAATCTGATGGCAGAAATGGTTGTCCTCTCAATCCGCATAAAGTTGCTGTATCCAGATTGAGAGGACACATTGCATTTACACTTGTGTTCAATCTGTACACAATGCATCCCTGACCACCTCCGGAGGTGGTTTGGCCGTTTCCTTCTTCAATGTGTTTTGGGGGTGTTTACACCTGGCATTTCAAGTGATAAAACACAATCTGATTGCAATCTGATCACAGAAAACGCATGTTAGCGCCAGGTGTAAATGGCCTCTCAGATCACTGGATCACTCAGATCACTGGATCACTGGTCCTTTTCTCCCTCAGGCAACATCACCATCACGGTCCCAAACTACACAGCAGCAGCTTACCACTTCATAAGAGCCTTCAGGAAAGGAGAGCTGGGACAAGTTCTGCTGGACTGAACTCTCAGACTAAGAGGACCAAAGACCATTCGGATATTTTGACCATTTTCCCCTAAACCTGGAAGCACTTACAGGTACGATCCAAACACCGTCTGCTACAAACATGGAGGGGAATGTAGTCTGACTCTATCCCACTTTGTGTGGCAGTCTTTGAAGTGTTGGTTAAAGCAAAAGATGGTTTAACCACCATCACTGTCCTAGAAAGAAAAGCTCTAAAGGAATTACACAATAATCCTAAAATCATTATAAAACCAGCCGACAAGGGTGGTGCCGTGGTGATACAAAACACCAAAGACTATGTCACTGAAGCCCTAAGACAGTTAAGTAACACCACCTTTTATAAATTGTTAGAGCAAAATCCTGTGGAGAAATACAAGGAACAGAGAGATGACATTCTAAACTGCCTTGGAGCACAAGTGGATTACAAAGAGTCAATTTGACTTTTTGAAAATAGAACATCCGATCACCCGTGTATTTAATTTATTGCCAAAGATACATAAAAGGTTGGAAAACCCCCCTGGCCGACCGATCATAGCTAGTAATAATTCACTGTCTGAACCTCTAAGTCAATTTGTAGACTATGTATACTAACTATCTCAAAAAGCGGTCGGGGGGGGGGAAGGTTGCGTAAACTACAGTCTACCCACTTCTCCAGGGATCACTACACCACCGCTCAGGCTGTACCTATCTCAACATTTCTCATATGAATTTAGTACATTTGGGCCATTTTAGGGGTTTCACAGACTAGTCGACTTTCAAAACCACTAGTCAACACTGCATCATAGTCAACTAATCGTTCATCTGTGGTTTTAGGAATAAACAATATAAATAAATAAATTGAACATAGATTTAATTGAACAATCATTTTCTTATGTTATGCCATGTTAAAGAAACCACCAAATTGAAGGTATTTAGAGAGGGAAAGACTGCCCTCTACAGTATGTTGTTACTGCAGTCAAACAGTTGGTATCTTTAGACAAGTCGCTTGGGTTTAGCGGCTCATTTGTAAGCGGCCTCTCAGAGCCAACCAGGACTCTGCTATATCACATACCCTTCTATAGAGCCAATCAGGACTCTGCTATTTCACATACCCTTCTATAGAGCCAATCAGGACTCTGCTATTTCACATACCCTTCTATAGAGCCAATCAGGACTCTGCTACTTCACATACCCTTCTATAGAGCCAATCAGGACTGTGCTATTTCACATACCCTTCTATAGAGCCAATCAGGACTCTGCTATTTCACATACCCTTCTATAGAGCCAATCAGGACTCTGCTATTTCACATACCCTTCTATAGAGCCAATCAGGACTCTGCTATTTCACATACCCTTCTATAGGTTTGTCCCGCCTACATTAGTTAACCCTTTGGCTGTTTTTGAGACCATGATGAGAATTGATCGTTTTCATTGGGTGGGGGGAAAAAGAGATATCTGGCGTGACTAGTCAACTACCTTTTGGGAGTAGTCCACTACTAAAATGCAGTAGTTGTCGTGAATGCCCTGCCTAGGCCGTGGACCCCCATCTGATGAGAGTTTGTCGAACTCAAACACAAATCTGAGAATAGTTTTATCACATGCAATTTTGTCCAGATTTTTCAGTGAAACTATGATCAAAATATGCATCCTTATACATCCTTATAGATCTATATACAATGGTGAAGTTTAACATTTAAACTTGACTAAAGGACCCCTGGTCGTCCCTGGACCGTGAGTAGAAACTAGTTCTGTTCTCTAATGTTCTGTTCTATCTGTTCTGTTCTCTTCTGTTTGCTCAGGATACCTAAAGAAGCACCATTCCACCCTGTTCCGTCCGCCTCTCCCGCTACACAAGCTGCACTCCATCCAGAGAATTGGTTTTGGAACGAATAACAAAATCTTTGTGGAGTTTGACTCCCCGTGGTGGGATGCTGACGGTGAAGTCATTTACCTGGTGTGGGAGGACGAGGTGTGTAGTGTGGCCGGACGTTAAGATGCATCTCTAGTATGCATGTTCAAATCTGATTCCTCCCCTGGCTAAAATACAGACTGCCGCACAGTGCACACACACACACTCACACACACACTCACACACACTCACACACACACACACACACACACACACACACACACACACACACACACACACACACTTTTTTTTTTTTTTTTTGAGATGTTAAGTATCAGGTTGTTGTTCTTACACCATCTCACCAGCTCCTCTACTTCTCTGCGGTAGCCCGATTCATCATGGTTGGTAATAAGACCCACCACAGAGGTGTCACTCATTTTCCCAGCCTCAGTCTGCACAGGTGGCATTTTAAAATGTAACCAACTGTTGGATCTGAGGTTGTACGAGTTATTAACACGTTGACTGCCACTGACGTATATATACGTCAAAAAAAATCCAGCGGTTCACTGCCATTGACGTATTAATACGAATGACGCCGAATGCGCAGGGCAGAAGTCATTTGTGTGTGCCAAGAACATCTGATCATCAATTGATGTCTGCATTCACAATTTTTTTAATTCAAAGTCAACACAGAAACTTGATAAATTGTGATTCAATTGGACTGGTCAGTTCTATCTTAAGCATTGCAATGGAAAACTTTCTAAAGTTACTGCAATAAAGAAAACGTGCATGGCAACTTGTTATTTTTGTGTGTGTCTTTATATCACACTGGCAGTACATATCCTGTATTTCTCTGGAATATAACTGAAATTATCTGTAGCTCAATGTAACAAATGATGCCAGACAATTCTTTGTGCCTCCTGTATTCATAGTAGTAAATAGCCTTAAATAGATGGAACAGTTCAATGGGCCACTTCAATAAAGACTGAACCCAAAGGGAGGACTGCAGCACACAAAATCACTTCAAATACATTTTATAAGGTGCAAAGATGTTTCGACGCACACTGCGTCTTCTTCAAAGTCAAACAGTAGCTAACAAGCAAATCTTCCAACAATTTAAAAAGCCTCCACTCCAGAGTCGTGTATATAGAAGAGTCACGACATCTCCATTCACTCCAATGGACCAGTTCTTTTACTCTCAAGAGTTCCAGGAAGTAAGATCCTGGATTAAGCAGCGTTGTCGAGTTGAAGCAAAATGGACAGTTTGTGTTGTACTTTGAATTTTCTTATTTTTTATCAAATTGTACATTATCAGCTTTATTTTAGCATTCAAAAGTAGCGCGAGACCCCTTCCAGGCTGTTCTTTGGCTAATGAGTCACGTATTTTGGTCCTCCGCTGATGCCACTCTCTCCAGTCTAGTGTCCTCTAGAGAGAGAGAGTGACGTCAGCAGAGGACCAGCTCTGCTCCAGTCTAGAGACAATGGTTTCTCAGTGGTTACAAGGGAGTGGGAGGTGCAGAGCCATATATATAGGGAGGGAGGTGATCAATCAATAAGCCAAGAACATGACAGCACCCGTAGAAAAAATAGAAAAAAGATCGAGGGAGAGGTGCTGTGTTAAAGCAGTACTCCGGCGTCCACAGTAATATATAATACTCAACAAGTAGTAACAGACCATGTAAATGACATGGTCTTGATGTAATAAAACACCAACATACATTCCTCAAAATGAGATTAGAAATAACATGAGAGGCTCATTCAGTCCCATTGGCTCAACAGTGTTCAGGGTGAATATCCAGTAAGCCTCTCTCTCTCCTAAGCACTTTGTTGACAATGTCTCCCCCTCTCTGTGAGGGGGACATTTTTTTCAATACCCCAAAATTTGAGTGTGGCTGCAGAGCTGCATCGTCTTGCTATTGCACAGTCCATGTTTTTGTTGCGGATAGCAGCCTTATCAGCCCCATCATAAGCTCCCATCATACTCATACAGTACTAGTCAGCCCATGACCAATAAAGAAAAGTCTCTAAAGTTCTGAGACCAATGAGTGAGCCAGGTTTTCATGATTTGATTTCACAGTGAACTATTCTCATCAGTGTTTAAGGAGAGCGCTGTTGTTAAAGTGATTCTGAAATCTCTGTGTGTCACTGGTTTCTCTGTGGAGGCAGTATCCTTCTGTTTTCCCCCAGCGTTTCCTTCACATTTATTAACTGTCAGCATTACATGTTGTGCCTGTATGGCATTGGCAAAAACACAAGCAGTATACAAATAGGCTGTCAAGGAACTACTGGTAGCACGTTACATTACAGCTTAGTAACAACACGATAATAAAATAGTGTTATAATAAAGATGTAATAATTATGATATACCATATAGAAATGTAAAAGCTGTGTTTCATCTTAAAAAAAGGAGCACCTCACCCAATCAAACATACTTAGGCTACATTTTCCTCTCACCTGTAGTGCTATTTATCCATCTAGATCGCTTTGTGAGAATATGTAAAACATGCCATATTTTATTTATTTATGACATTTTCTTGTTTGGGAAGGAGCGCTTTGGACTACTGTTTGTTTGAGGTGCTCTTTGGATAGAGAAGGATTCGCTTATGGGCGTGCTCTGTACTGGTCCCGGCTGGAGCTGGATAATATTTGAGAAGACGCATAACAACACAGGCCAATCCCTCCTGTGCCGGTTCACTATCACCTTTTTATTGGGGCGGGAAATTTAACCTAGTCAGTCTGATAATGATTTAATTAAGGTGTTTGTGAGTTTAATAGGGCTTTGTTTTGTCTAGCTTATGAGCACCTGAGAAAAGAGAAAAAGTAAATATTTTTTCCCCCAATCCAGTTTTCAGATCAGTATAAATATATAATCATAATAATAATAATAAATAAAATATACATTTTACAGTATAAATATTGTAGCCCACATCTGGATTCACCGGCCCTTGTTTGAAAGATGAAGACTTAGAGAGCTCAGAGGATGAGGCATATCATCTGAGGCAGGAGACTGTTCCACATCCAGTAGCCTAGTAGTACACTCACGTCTTTTGATTTAGCAGCTAGCTAAACTAAGATTGATTTGGATTTGATAAGAGTTTGAAATGTAGGCTACAGTAAATAGCTAGTGATAAGGTGGGATTGTGGAGCACGCCCTACAGAGCACGCCCCCTAAGCGAGAAATTGAGAATTAAAATAATAAACATAGCTGTTTAAATTGAAATGTGACAATGGTAAAAAAAAAATTTTACTTAACATCCAAACTGAACCTGATGAGGACTTTGAACTGCTGGATGTCTGGAAAGCCCTTTGCCACTAGAGGGCACTCTGAGCCAAGACAAACCACTTGCTCATAAGACTGGTTTATTGGTATGGGATAAAATCCAATGGAACAGAAAAGATAAAGCAGGGATTTAGACTTCATTCATACAGAAACTATTTCACTCATTTTTATATATATATATATATATATATATATATATATATATATATATATATATATATATATATATATATATATATATATATATATATATATATATAAAAAATGAGTGAAATATATATATAGTATAATGCAACTTGAGTAAGTGTGTCAGTCTGCATCTGATTCACACACATGTATGTATAGCATCAAAGGCTGCATTATGAAAGGTCTATAGTAGCTGTGCTTCATAGACGCCCTCAGTGTCTAGAGCAGAGAGGTCAGTGTTGATCTCTTTGAGCAGCAGGCTGGTAGCAGGGCACTGCCAAGGTGGCCTGAAGGATCTCAGGGCACCACGGCCAGAGGGAGGGGCAACGGAGGCCGTGGCCTGCAGCTCCCACCCTGGTCAAGAGATTCTCCCACCCTGGTCAAGAGATTTGTGAAAAATGTATTTTGTTTGACTTGTTACAACAATACATGCTTAAGAATGTATAGTAATTGCCGACCACTAGGTTTGCAAGGCCCCGTAGTTAGTCTATATCAGTAGTTCTCAATTTTTTTCATATGAAGGACCCCTAAACTGACGCAAATTAGACCACTGACCCCCATTTGATAGGATTTTCACCCATGGTCCAGAAAGTGTATAAAACCCATGACCAAAATAGTCATTGTGTTACTTATTAATGGAATTATAGATCAAATAAATGACCCCTCCTTTTGGATGGGGACCCCCTGAAACCCCCTCAAGGACCCCTGGGTGTCCCCGGACCCCCATTTGAGCACCACTGGTCTATATATAACCTGAACCATTTTCACCAAAATTACTCTTATCTGTGGGGTAAGCCGGCTGCGTGTCTGGACCCGTTCTCCATCACCGTCACTGCTCCGTGTCACCTCCTCCAAGTCCTCCAAGTCTCTGTCATCTGGACCTGTTCTGTATCACTGTCGCTGCTCCGTGTCACCTCCTCCATGTCCTTCAAGTCTCTGTCATCTCTAGAAGGCGGTACCGCTACATTTCTAGGCTACTGTGTGCGTGGAATTAGCATAAAGTGGGCATTTCTGTAAAGGGGAGACTCATGGGTACCCATAGAGGCCATTTACACCTGGCATTGCAATCCTTCTTCAATGCGTTTTGGGGGTGTTCACACACCTGTACTTTCAAGTGATAAAATACAATCTGATTGCAATCTGATCACCAAAAACGCATGTTAATGCCAGGTGTAAATGGCCTCATTGAATCATTCTCACTTGGATATCTTAAGCCCTAGAATGTTAGTGAAGGTGCGTGCAGCGCCGGTTTCAGAGCACCGTGGCATTTGGGCAAACTGGATTTGACAAAAATGAGCATACATACAGAATCTCCTTTTTTCTCTTTTAATAAAGAAACAACAACAACAAAGACATTTGCACATAATAATAAAAGTAATAATACTTTGTCACACAAAAGGAATTGCTTGAACACATAAATACAGCAAATGGAAACACATGTCACTACAATTCATTAAACTGATCTAAATAGATCAAAAATTGCATTGACATTTTTACACAAAGCAAAATAAAAATAAAATGTAATTATCAAATGGAAAATGCCCTTCATACCTTGACATTTAGCAAAATGATAAATTGTATGTATGTATATATATATATATACACCGGTACATACTGTATATATAAAATACCAGAAGGTGTGGCATGTGTTGGAAAGTAACACTAACTGAAACAGGACACAGATCATGTATTGTTAATGACATTTCCTCATTTAGAGGTCCAAGCATGTACTGTATTGCTGCCATATTTTCCCTATTGTAGAAAAAAGTGTTAAAAAGAGTGGTATTGGACCTAATAGACTGTGACGAATAAAAAGTACATCAACACTAAATCCCACAGAAAACTCAACGCAAGTGTTCTTTCAACCCATAGAGAGCAGTGCAGCAGCGGTTTTCTGGCCCTTACTTTGTTTTATTCGTTAATGTAGAGTACTACAAGTGATTAGCACTGTCCACCTGTCAAGCATAGGCTCCAGTATCACACTACTTCCTTTATAGTTAGTTTCTCCTCACTACTAGTGAGGGTGATGCTGCAACACATTTCCAATATCTGTATCTAACACAGTTTTATATTATTAGCCTACGTTAAGTCCACAGACCAGTTTTTTTTTTTTTACTTAGATAGCCTATAATACATGTTGCCCTCACCAAAAAAGTTTGTGACTTTCAGATATTTTAACATAGTAGATTAGTGCAGGTCAGCAAACATTTTGAATTTGTTTGTTTCTCTCACCTTCAAATGACCAGAAAATAGCGGTGTGTCTGCCAAACAACCTCGAGTCTCGAGTCCCTAGTCATGAAGAAAGTGGTCAGTCTGCCTATTAGCCTATTATGAACCAATGATAATGACCGATTAATATATTATCTCCTAGTATGGTCTCTAATAAGTCAGCATTATCTACTATAGTCCTCCATTCAGTTATTCGGAACTACTCATGAATTGGTTATTTGGTCGCTCATGATCCGTCCCTCTCTCGTTCCTTAAACCACCACAATCTTGTGCACCCTATTGTCTATAGCCTACTATAAACAAATCTTTTCAAATTGTGTTTGGATCTCACAATCGCAGTGGCGTTGATCAAAAGTGAATTGTATTACTCTTACTGTGCACTTCCTATTTTAGAGAATAGGCTCGGCCAGTGGTTTTCAATTTTTGCACCCGAGGCACACCAAAGGGCAAGACAAACTCTCAAGGCACATCTGTTATCTGTGCAAAATATCCTCACGCGTTATCACGCTCAATGTTTTTTTCATTTACTAATAATGCCAAATAAAATTTGACCACCAACTATCTATATATATACACACACACATATATACACATACACATATATATATACATACATACACATATATACACACACACACACGCATATATATATATATAGCGCATGTTGTGGAAAGGTATACACAAGATGAACAGTAGGAAGTTCTCATATGCTTCCAGAAGACATCACATGACTGAGCTTTGTGTACAGTCAGCTTCTAGTCATTTCTCTGTTGTGGATGGTTTGTTTAGAAGATCCTTCTTCCAAGTTCAAACATAACCTCAATGGTGATAAGGATGACCATCATCCACTCTAACCTCAAGCTGTGCTTCTCACTCAGGTGGCTCCTCGTGAGGTCTGTCAACTGTGTGCAATGTTCCAGCTTCTCGTTCATAACATTGACTCTGCGGTTGATGCTGAGGAACTGGCAGGTCTTGTCATAAAGCTTTTCCAGGTTTTCTCGGTCCCAGTAGAAATCAGGTGTGATGATGAGCAGGTCCGACCTCAGGTTTATACAGTGTCTCAGTGCAAAGAGCACTTCTTCCCTGAAGAAGAACATGAGGGCATCGTCGTCTGGTTTCACTGCCATCTCTGTCAATATCACCAGCGCATTTGAGGCACCTCTAGGTAAATCCACTTCATGGAAACCACGGTTGATCAAGTCATGGCAAAGCGTTGGCAAATGATACTGATCTGCTGTTGCAAAGGCAATACACTGCATCATATCCTTGTCCTCATCCTGGGAAGGCTGGTTGGTTCTGGATGGTTGTTTCGTTCTCGGCCCTTTGGGAACCCTCTTTCCAGGAATTGTCACTGGTTTCAACCTGGATTTTAAAACTGAACCCTCTTTCCAGGAATTGTCACTGGTTTCAACCTGGATTTTAAAACTGAACCCTCTTTCCAGGAATTGTCACTGGTTTCAAACTGGATTTTAAAACTGAATCCTCTTACCAGGAATTGTCACTGGTTTCAACCTGGATTTTAAAACTGAACCCTCTTTCCAGGAATTGTCACTGGTTTCAAACTGGATTTTAAAACTGAATCCTCTTACCAGGAATTGTCACTGGTTTCAAACTGGATTTTAAAACTGAACCCTCTTTCCAGGAATTGTCACTGGTTTCAAACTGGATTTTAAAACTGAATCCTCTTACCAGGAATTGTCACTGGTTTCAAACTGGATTTTAAAACTGAATCCTCTTTCCAGGAATTGTCACTGGTTTCAAACTGGATTTTAAAACTGAACCCTCTTTCCAGGAATTGTCACTGGTTTCAAACTGGATTTTAAAACTGAATCCTCTTACCAGGAATTGTCACTGGTTTCAAACTGGATTTTAAAACTGAATCCTCTTTCCAGGAATTGTCACTGGTTCAGGCAGACCTGCCTCCTGTCCACTGGCCGCTGAAGTCCCAGTCTGAACCACAAGGTCCGGAGAAGCATCTTCATTGTCCTCGTGTTGTCCTCGTGTTGCAGCGGCAATAAGTATGGTCACTCGCAACCCTGTTGTCCATCATGTCAACTGAACTGGCATTTCTTGCTCTCTTTGGCATTAAGCCGAAGAGAGCAAGAAATGCCAATTGAGTGACTTCTTCTTGGTTGGGAGCCGGAGAGTCAGTTTCTTCCACGCGTTTCCTTTTTTCATCTTTCATTCTTAGGCGTGCACTTTTTCTCACAGCTGGAGCAGGGGCAATGGTCCGTTCAAGTCGTTCTGTTGCTTGGCGTTTAGGTGATGGTCGAGCTTCAGGTTGAGGACGGGGCACGTTATCCAGTTGGTCACCACAGGTCACAACTTCCTCAGCCTCCGCATCTGGAATAAAGATATAAGAATAAAGATTATTTCTCTTTCAAACAGTGTCCAAATAGATCTAATATGAGCAAAGCTTATAAAAAAAAAATTCACAGCTATGTTCATTTCCAAAGGTTTGTGGAAATGGACAATTTCCATAACTCTTCCAGGCTTGGAAAACACAGGAAGCTGGAATCCTCTTCAGTGTATTTTCCCGACCCCGCCGATTTCCCCCCATTTTCTCCCAAACTGTACTTGGCCAATTTCCCCCTGCTGCTGCCCCCTCTGCCGATCTGGGGAGAGCCGTAGAGTAGCACCGTGCTTCCTGCGACACATGCACAGTTGCCAGCCGCTTCTTTTCACCCGACAGCGGGGAGCATCACCGGCAAGACGTAGGATCACGCCATTCCCACCAGTTCCCTTCCGCCCCGACCGACCAGAGGAGGCGCTAGTGCAGCGACCAGGACACATACACCTAATCCAGCTTCCCACCCGCAGACACAGCCAATTGGGCCTGTAAAAGGATTTGGAGGAGCTGGAATTGACACAGGGCAGCGTCCTCCTCCAATACGTCGATGACATCATGATCGCAGCACCGACCGAGGAGCAACGCAAGACAGACACGTTGAAATGAATGTGACATCTCTATGACTGTGGCCACAAAGCTAGTGCTTCCAAACTGCACTTCTGTCAGACAGAGGTTGTGTTTCTAGGACATGTGATCACTCAAAATGGCAAATCTTTATCGCCAAAGCGAAAAGAAGCCATACAGGCCATACCAAAACCAGTGACAGTAAAACAGGTGACATAGGTATGACATCCTACTGTAGGACTTTCATTATTGACTACTCTCTTGTTTGGAAGCTCCGTTGAGTGCCATCGTACACGGACTAGGACTGACTGCAGCCAGGTAGTAAGGTGACATGGACACCTGAGGCAGAGGCCTCATTTGAAAAGTTAAAAATGGCTTTGCAAAGCACCCCCACACTTGGACTACCTGACCCAACCCGACCTTTTACTCAGACGGTAGATCAGCCCCCACGGTTCGGAACGTCCATGGTCCGCGGACCCCCCCCCCCCTTTTTGTTGCATTTAACGTTTAACGCTAGTGTATGAGAACGCCTGCAGTGCAGCCAGACACAGACATCATCATGGCAAGCGCAAGTGAGCTTCCTCAACCCTTCTCCCCGCTGTAAAGTCTCTCTGAAGGCGGTGGCTAGTGGCTGTGGCTACTAAAGACAGCATCACAACACACTTATTTCAACACCAAAAAGCACAGGAATGCGAGCAGTGTGTTGCGAGAGCCACAACACACACACACACACACACGCGCGCGCGCACACTTTTCACAAACACGTTATCGCCGGACGGTGAAATGTTGCCTTTAGGACACATAACAACAAAACAACACGTGGGGCCACCGAGTAGCTTAACCTAGCATCAACATTATGTTTCCAGACTCAGCCGGTCTGTCTGTACCCGTTATTGACCCGATATTTGAGCGAGAAAAAAAAACATTTTCAAATGGGTCCTTTTTTTCGCAGGTGTGTGTGGCAGGAGGGGGGCTTTAACTAGCCAGAATGCTTTTCTGCTGCCGTTTGTCTCCTGTATCCAAAACCATCGCCTGGCACGTTTTAATCCTATTTGTTTATGTGATTGACTAATTGTCATGACTTGTTAGCCAGCCAGCTAGCTGCAGGCTAACGTTACAGGCGGTCCCTGTCGAGGATTCTTTTTCCACCTTGAATATAATTTTTAAAATTTAAAATTGGAAGAAGTAAACTGCACTAAACTTCACCCACAACTTCATCAAATAAATCTTTATCTCTTGTTGGTAATACTGACGTAGGACTCAGTTTCCCAGAATGCCCCGCTCCCTACCTTCTCTGAGTCTCTTGCGGCGGCGGTCGATGGAGGCAACCTCTGACTTCAACCTCATGTAGCTCTTCCTGGTCTCCTGAAGCTTGTCCTGCAGGAAGGAGATCCGCTCCGTGCTCGACATGCTGTCCAGAGAGTCTGGAAAGAGAGAGAGGTGTTTTTTATTCTTTATTTCAGATTCATCACTGCCTCAGCAGCGACTATTCTTCCTGGGGTCTGTAGGGGGTATGGAGAGAGAGAGAGAGGTGTCTGTCCCCCCCCCAATATTTTATCTATATACTTTTTTTTAGTAGAGTGCACGAACAAGACAAACAAACAGGTTCAGACACAGGAAAATAAAAGAAAGGAATGGAAAAAAACGTACATACATCATCAACATTACAGCGCAGTGCTACCAGCCACATCAAGTGCTGGAGACAGAGGTGTTAACACGGGTTACAACTCTGTACTCCACATTCTTGGCTAATTTCCACCACATAGTACTGCATAGTATGGCTCGTCTCAACTCAGGAATCAAAATTGTACCAACCCTGTCATGTTAGTTTGTCAGGAAGGCAGCTAAATAACACTCCAAAGTTCAGCTACATTTTGGCGAGGGAAAAAGAAAACATTTTCAAAGGGGTCCTCTTTTTCACAGCCTAATGTTGGCAGGTGTGTGTGTCCGTTTGGAAGCAGCTAGTAGCCTTATATTGTCATTTAGCCTTTCTGCTGCTATTGCATGGTTCAATCAGCTAATTGTATTTTATTGGGGGGCGGAAATTTGTGAGAGAAAATTTGTCTTCCAACAACCTACCTTTTGCCATGTCAGCTTGGGGGACATTCTCCATATCAACTGATGGTCCATCTTCCAACGGGGGCTGAGCTGGGCTCTCAGACAACGCTGCACCGTTGGGAGAAGACGTCTTCACTTTTGGGCACATCTTCCCAAGTGATTGTTCGAATTCCTATGGAGATCACAATCCATTAAAATAAATAAATAAATAAATAAATACAAGCTGCATTACAATTACAATGTGAGATGTAAAACGCAACAACGCTCCTTCATAATCTTACCTCTATCAGGCTTCGTCGTGCAGTGGCCCATTTGCGTAATGGAGAGTCAGGAGGCAGACGTTTGTCAAAAACCTCTGGGCTCATGCCTCCAAATGAAACCCGCTTCTTCTTCAGTTCGCTGAGGTGACTTCCAAATGAAACCCGCTTTTTGCCAGTTGGGGTTTTCCTGTCAGCCAACGGGGGCTGAGCTGGGCTCTCACACAACGCTGCACCCAGAGAAGGGGTCTTCACTTTTGGGGACATCTTCCCAGGTGAAGACATCTTTGTTGTGGAGCTGCTGGAGGCTGGAGCTGCAGGCTCTTCAAACCTGAAATCACAATGAACAACAAAATGTTAATGGTTCTCAGTCACATTTAGTGTTCAAATGTGTTCTGTATCTGGATATACGCTATAATGATTGATATAGCATATTATCCAATCACTTGCTTTGCATTTACACCTGTATTTACATGTGTTAATGTCTGGAATCCACGTACACACACATACACACACGCACACACACACACACGCACGCACGCAAGCATACACACGCACACACACACACACACACACACACACACACACACACGCATGCACGCAGACACACACACATACACACACGTACACACACACACGCGCACACACACACACACACGCACACACACACAGGCACACACATGCGCGCACACGCACGTTTGACACAACACACACATATACAAGTGTATATAAACACATATAGGCTAGGCCTATTCTATGTATTACACTGTATTTCTTTGCTATTCTTCTACATACAATTGTATTGACTGTTTCTCCTACTAGACAGGACTAGACTAGACACTTTGAAAGTGAAACACAAATGCTGCTACAACTCCATTAAACTTTCAAACTTGTGTGTGTAACGCTACATACATGGCACAACAATCAAACATTCTCCAACATGTCTGACAACATTCATGTTGGCAGTTGCTGGATAATGTTTGATTGGTGCGCCATGGGCTCAACATGGACAAACGATTCAACATGTTGAATCTGACCCAACATCTCCAAACAAGGACACACAGCCCCATGTCACACCAAACAAACATCTTGATAATTAACGTTCTGTAACGAACATTATAACTGTAGCCGAGTGTTCGGGTCCGGCTATTAGCCTACTTGACACTTTGTTAACAAAACAGAGAGAGAGGCTGTAACGTTAACAAACGCTGGTCTTTGCACACAGTCCGATTGTTTTCATATGCGTGTTTTTTAATCCGTCATCTGAAAACACAGAAGGGTCCCAGCTCGCAAAAATCTGTTGACTGATGCAAAAAACGCAGAAAATCGAACCTCGTCCGAAAATGACGGACGTAATTGTCGGACTCGGTGTGTCAATGATGACACAAATGAGGTCATATTCTTTTTTTTTTCGTGCGTCAATTTCGGAAGAAAATACGGACTTGGTGCCTCAGAGAGACGACGCGACAATGTCGTCGAACAGATGCTTCACAGTTCCCCCAACACAACACACAACTCTCTGACACATACAGTTAGGCTAACTGAGCTAACCGCTAACCATTACTGGAATTACGCAGATTAAAGGCCCATATTCTGCACGACGAACGTTATAAGGAAACTGAGCTAACCACTCAACCATTACTTAAATTACACACATAAAGACCCTTGCTAACTAGCTAGCAAACATTTGTGATTTTACCTGTCGATGTAAACAGTCTGCTCGTCAACAGAATCCACCATGATCATCGCAATCTGCTGCTCTGCTATTTCGTTCTTCACGACACGGAGATGCTCTTCTGTCGGACGTCTACTGCGGTGAAGGAACAAACAGCAACTGCCAGTGCTTAACTCTGAGTGACGTGACGTGAGTTCAGGAGTTCAAATCGACCTCCAATCAGGTAACGCCCCTACACGCATTCATCACGTGACACACACGTATGCGCATGCGCACACGTCCCGCACACATACCTTCGCAGTAGGCGATCTTTTTTTTTGGATGATGGCGAAGGCATAACCCGCCCCTCTCTGCCTCTGATTGGCCTAGCGTCAAACTTCCATCCAAACCATTCGCTTGGCTATCCTGCATTACATCTCTTTCTACAGTCTGTGGTCAGACCGTCAAACTCAGTGGGTCAGACAGACATACAGCAGTTACGCTTGCTAGGCTGCATGAAAGATGCCAGTGTGTTTATGTTTTTAATATACTGTGGCGACTCTGGGTTTAGGTAGGAACTGATGTGGAGGGTGGTTCCTGGGGGAAAGGGGATGAGTGCGGAAACTTCCTCTTCCTGTCGGGTCTGCGCATGCCTGCGTGGGTCTGGATAAGCTAGGAAGCCGGTAGCTAACTAGAGCGTGACAACCGCCGAGAGTTGTAGTGTTAACTAACTGTGAATAAAAAGCCTGTACCGAAGCTGTTGCCTCCTCTCTTCCTCACGTAACGGTCCCGGGAGCGGATCGCTTCAATACGGTAGTCATATATCTATGGTTTATAACGCTACTCTTGGCAGTGCACGTATGTAGCAGATATAGACAGACAATTGATCAAGGGTGATATAAAACAGGGTTATTTACAGGGAACTAGCAACGCAAGCGTAACTGCTGTCTGTCTGAAGCCCCTGGCATATAACGCTAGCTGCTGACAGGTCTGGTAACGTTTCCACTCATAGTCAAAGCACAGAGCACCGAGTCTGTTGGCGTCCTCGTGTTCTTGGCGTGAACCTGCGGCCCGTGACAACATGTAAGTAGTTTGAACTGTGTATGTGATGTGAATGCTGTTTTTAGTTGCGTTGGGAGGTGCAATGTAAAAATGTGTCTTGTCCAGTGTTGGGCAAGTTACGTTATAGTGGCGCATTGGCTGCCAGTGCGAGGAGTAGGACAGCCAGCGCTGTGTGTGTGTGTTATTATGTGCCTTAAATGTATCTTTATTGTGTCATGCTGGGGGCTGTTGCAATCATACAATGTATTTTAATATATTTCTCTGTGTTGCTGGTAGGCTGCTGTCTCTGCTGTCAACCAGACCGAGCAGCAGGTAGGCTTCTGTCCAGACCGAGCAGCAGGTAGTTTCTGCTGTCAACCAGACCGAGCAGCAGGTAGGCTTCTGTCCAGACCGAGCAGCAGGTAGTTTCTGCTGTCAACCAGACTGAGCAGCAGGTAGGCTTCTGTCCAGACCGAGCAGCAGGTAGTTTCTGCTGTCAACCAGACCGAGCAGCAGGTAGGCTTCTGTCCAGACCGAGCAGCAAGTAGGCTTCTGTCCAGACCGAGCAGCAGGTAGTTCTGCTGTCAACCAGACCGAGCAGCAGGTAGGCTTCTGTCACCCAGCTTGATTATTTTCATTATCCATTAATCTGTCGATTATTTTCTTGCATAATTGATGAGTCGTTTAAACTACAAAATGTCACAAAATGGTGAAAAATGTCAGTCACTTTTTCCCCAAAGCCCAAGATGACATCATCAAATGTCTTTCTTTTGTCCTGACCAACAGTCCACAACCCAAAGATAATCAGTTTACTGTCATAGAAGACAAAAAAAACAACAGAAAACATTCACATTTAAGAAGCTGGAACGAGATAATTTTTGTACTTTGTTTTTGAATTAGTCATAACGATTAATCAATTATAAAAATAGTTTGGCAATTATTAACTACTCAATGAATTGACTAAAATGAAAGGGAGCTGTCACACATAAGGTCCCTCCCTCCACCCTCTCCTTTTCTTCTAATTATTCTATATGATGGAAGGCAGATTTAGGGGATCCACCACCTGTACCTTTAAATATGAATCATGTAGATATACTATTTTAATATTGATGTTGCATTTATGATCCGCTGTATTTGTTGTGTAATCTGTAATCATGTCTACTTGTCACCTCCTCCCTCTTCCTCCAGCCTGGGCTGGATTAGTCTTCATTGTTGGGAGGCTATTTAAAAAGACAAAATGTCCTTGTTCTTTATGACTGGGATGAAGATGCACCCTGCGTTGAAACGTCAGTCAATAAAAACGTGTCTACACTTGATCCGTGTGCTCCAGTATCTTTGGATGTTATCTGAAGCCTCTCCTCTAAGATTGCCCTCTCCTGAGAGCCTGCTGGGCTGCTTGGGTGGAAGTGCGCCTAACCTCATCCTGCAAGTGTGAATTCTGTTTATGTTTGAGTCACAATTTTACAAAATACTATAATTTGTATGCATCTCCATCTGGGCCCTTACATTACATTACATCATTTGGCAGACGTTTTTATCCAAAGCGACTTACAATAACACATTTTTGTCAGCAATAGAGCAATCAACTATGCAACACAGTCTATGACAACTACATGGTAGCATGGAGGGGGGTGTTTCCAGGACGCTGGATTACACCGTTAAGCCTTCTTGAGGTGTCGTGGGCCTAACTTAACGAAACGTCGGTGAAGGAAGGTGCCCACTTGAAAACCCCAATGACATGCTTCATACTGCTGTTGGCTAGGGTAGGTAACTGGTGATTTGTGTCTTGTTTATTAGTTTGTTAGCCTGTTAGCTTGTTTTATTCTGGATTGGGCTTCTAAATGTGTTTTTCCTCGGATTTTGGCACAAGGGATAGTAACATCTTGTCCTGTGTATTAATTAATACAACTTCTGAAGGAACAGTGGTACAAGTTTAGTTCAGGTTATTTTTTTATTTATTTTTTTAAGAGAGAAAGAAGTTAGTTCAAGAAGGGCCCAGATGGAGCCTGAAAAGGTGTGTCTTTAGTCTTTTCCGAAAGATCAAGTTCTTGATCTAACTTCTTTCTCTTAAAAAAAAAAAAAAAAAAATCCCAAACTAACCTTAAAGGAGGACTTACCCCCTAGATATGTATTAGAACAGTGATTTGAAAATACCTATGGAAAAAACCAAGAAATGACATATACTCTTGTCTATACTAGACTCTTTGGCTGTGTTAAGTCAAGATTTTTTTTCGGAAATCGACGCCATTACAGTTTGCCTACTGCCTCAAAAATAATTTATTTGAGAGGGGCGATATCTTTATAAATATCAACAATTAGCCAACGCTGGTGGCCTGTATGGAAACAGAAAATCCTGAAATGGTTGATAGTTATATCAATTTGGCCATTCAGTGGCGAACTAGAAATTTAATTATTTTTGTCCCATTTTGTCCCATGTGTGTGTGCGTGGCTTGCATGTGGCTTGTCTAAACTTACGTTAAGAGCCTCGCTGCTCGCAGCACACAGCACACAGTGAGGACAAACCTCTCGCTCTGGGGTAACACAATGCGAGATTTCTCCACGTAATTCCCTCGTCTAACTAGAGATAAACCGCGCAATGAAATCCGTTTTTAATTTGCGTTTTGGGGCTTTTTACCACCTTTTCGTTTAGGGGCACCTCTGATTTTTCCTCTCAGGACGCAGGAGGCAGCGCAGAGCTCTTCTCCTCCTCACACTGTTCCCATGCGAATCCCCCCGAGCAGCACACACACACAGACAGAGCCAGTCGCTCTGCTCTGCTGACTTGATTTCCATAAAAGTTGGCGTTGCTTGTACACAGTGATGATATTATATTAGCCGATATGTTTAGAGAAGCTTTGTCACATTGTCACGTCGTAGTATAGCGTTATATTTTACATGTCCGCTAAACTGCGACGAGATTTGTTTGCTGAAATGTCAGACTGTTGAAAGCCCCCGCCTCTCACTGCTGCCGCGCGCCCCCGCGGGTGCATGAGAGAGCAGACTGGCCGAGAGAAAGTGCTTCCAAGTCGGACTAGTCTCGCTAGCCAGCCTCTCTTCCTTTCTGACAGAAAGGAAGAGAGGCTGGCTAGCGAGACTAAAGTCGGACTGATAGCCGCGGAAATGTCAGACTGTGCTCTCTGTGCTCTGAGCACAGAGCTGCTGCTGCTGCTGCTGCTGCTGCTGCTGCGCGCGCCGGAGCTTGGTGCTAGTGCATGAGGTTACAGTACGACTCTCTCCCGCCCGCTCCCGCCTGGCTGGGCTGGAGACAGTGCTTCCAACTCGGACTGATAATATAAACATCATCATTCGAGCTTATCCAGGTAAGATATTAATAAAGTAGTGACACATTCAGCGGGAAACTAACTATAATTAAGACATGTGCCAACTTTGACGACGTTTGGTTCAGTATTTTAAGAGCAAACAGATTTTTTTTTTACTTCAGTTAGAGCCCTCTGGAGCCTGATACTAAGTAAGGTTTTTCCATCTTGCCTAGTTGTATAGGCTTTGGAGATGCACCAGATGCACGCGCTAAACCCACCGTGACGTCAGGTTGTACCAAATATCCCATTCATTTGAGGGCACAAAAAAAAGCAGTTTTCCACCCTTAGAGGGCGCTTATGCCAGATATGCTGCTGAAAAATGATACAAATGGTAAAATGGCAACAGTTTGGTGTCAAATGTGGAAATTCTGACCAGAATTCTTCACACATCACCCCCAAAGTCATATATATTGGTTAAAAGCTGAAAAAAAGTGTTTTGGAGGTAAGTTCTCCTTTAACTTGTATCACTCTTCCTTCAGAAGTTGTAGTTGTCATAGACTGTGTTACATAGTTGATTGCTCTATTGCTGACAAAATGTGTTATTGTAAGTTGCTTTGGATAAAAGCGTCTGCCAAATGATGTACCGGTAATGTAATGTAATGTAATGTATGGAGATCTTGTAAAATTGTGATGGAGAATTTAAAAGCAGTCTCATCTGTGATTACAGCAGAATAAAATGAAGCTAATATCACAATTCATTTTGCCGGCCCATGATACGTTAAGCTGGCGAGGCAGCTGGATTCACACAAGATCATGAGATCATGTCCCTGTCCCATCCTACCATACAGTTCATGAGATCATGTCCCATCCTACCATACAGTCATGTGAAGCAGTTCACTATGTTGCTGTGACCACTTCTTCTTATTGTCCATTTCCATCTCCCCCCGGCCCCTCTTCTCTCAATAGGTTGTGCATCACTTTTTTCTGTCCCCTTCCTGTCTGTCCATCTGTCGTCGCTCCTTGTCAAGCTGCCATGTGTTGGTTCAGCTCAGAGGGCTCCCTCCTGGACTTGGACTTTGTCCCGTGGAGGCGGGTGGTACCAAAGGACCCGGGCTACGAGCGGGACAGGGAGTCGGGCACCTACACCCCTCACCCGGAGAAGGACGGGCAGGTGGGTCACCCTCCTTGCGGTCTTAGTGACCAGTCCTGGCAAGGAGCTGGCCAAGGAGCACAGCGTGAGCGTGGACAACCTGGCAAGCAGGAGAAGCACCAGCTGAGAGTGGGGAGCATAGGCGAAAGCTACAGGTTAGCTTTTCTCTCTCTGCTCTCTTCTCCCTCTCCTCTCCTCTCTTCTCTCTCCTCTCCTCTCCTCATCCCTCTCTTCTCTTGCGATGTTTTATTTTTTAATATACTCTTAAGATTGATTTAAGTTGGTTAATTCTGTTTATTGATTGTGGAGCTAGACACATTCTCTTCAAAGTCCTCTGAGACATGTGCTTGTGAATTAGAGCTATACAAATAAAACTGGACTTGACTGCAGGGCCTACAATGACGGCCAGCTGTCCCCGGCCGCCAAGGGCAGCGTGGAGAGCGTGGAGAGGGACGACCAGCCTCCTCTCTCCCCCTCGCCCCCTACAGGTGCCTTCTCCTTCAAGCCCCGCCCCCAACACCCCTCGCCCCCTACAGGTGCCTTCTCCTTCAAGCCCCGCCCCCAACACCCCTCGTCCCCTACAGGTGCCTTCTCCTTCAAGCCCCGCCCCCAACACCGACAACATGCCAAGGTTAAGCTGGCAGCAGCCAAACGGCACCTCAGCAGTGTGTTTGGGCAGCAGGTGAAATGTTTAGTTCAGTGTTCAATATTCACCTTAGAGCAGCACTTCAAACCTTTTCACACCAAGGATCCCTAAACTGTCATAAATTAGACCATGGAGCCAGTGGTGTAGTGGAGGGTAGACGCAGGTAGACCCACTTACTTTTCAGTCGGCATTGAGTCTGCCCACTTCTAAATCCACTCTGACGCGTATCCATCCATTCAAGTAGTGTGCTGCAGTTTTTTTTTCTCTTTTCTTCCTAAAGGCACGGCCCGCCCTACTCTACCTCGATTGGCTAGTAGTACTGGGTGCCTGCTTTGGTTTGTTGGGTAAGCCCAATCGGAGGCAGAGTAGGGCGGGTCCTTTCCTTTGCCTTCCTACTAGGATAAAAATGTCGGCTCTCTCTCCTGCGACCTGCCTGCCCCACCTGAGATGAGAAGATGAAGCGAAGCGAGCTACTAACCCTACACTGCCCAAAAGAAAGACTGATGCACATGATGTACAGTAAGTAGAATGTGTGGAATTGTATTTTTATTTATATTTTTTATTTAGGGCTGGGCGATATGGACAAAATCAAATATCACAATATTTTTGACCAAATACATCAATATTGATATTGTGACAATATTGTAGGGGTGACTAATTGCTGCTTTCATAAAATATTGACACAATGAGATTTTTGATAAATAATCATTAGTAATGTGGATATAATGACTAAGTGGGTAAAGGCAAATAATAGATACAGCCATGCTGTCGCTTTGTGAGATGGCCTCTAGTTGGTTTGGACCTTCAAGCCAATCACGGTGCTTAAACATGTGACGGCAAACGCCAGTCAAACGGGACACCAAGTGACTTTAAACAAACACACATTCAAATGAGAAGTGTGCAGACAGTTTACTGAGCCACGGAGCTGAGAGGTTATGTTGTGAAAACTTTGATCAAGAAGAAACTACATTTCCTATTTCCTATTTTCATCCCATTGTGAGTACAATGTGTGCAAGTGAATTCAACTTCTATGAAATAGCTCTGTTATGAGCGAAGCTAGTCCCCTGTTTTTCTGACGTCGACTTTTTCAGACCATGGGGAACCATGTTAAAGTGATGAACATCATAGCGCTTCCCATACATATACAGGGCAGCCCCCTCCCTCCGCTGCGAGTGGAGACTGTAGGTATCGAAATGCAAATACACCCTTTTCACGGGGGCCATTTTGTGTCGAAAAGGCAGGGTAAACAGAGGTGCAAGGAAAACACTAATGAGCGTTTCCAATGTCCATGATTGGAAGTTAAAACTGAATAATGACATCACAACAGTCTAATCCTAATGTTAATTTAAAATGTGATAGTCCTCTAAATCTGGCTTCAAACGGCCACAATTTTTTAAAAACATTTAAAAAAATGGGCCTGAGAATGTGGGCTTCTACAAAATATGTCCCCTCCACCTTTGAAATCAAAGCTATGTCCATGGATAATATGAGGGCATTTTGGTAAACAAACCGTGTCACTGGGTGGCAACGGCAATGGAACCCTATGGAGCCTGAGTTTGAGCGTCTTGACTCTAGCCGGCTGACCGTGTTTACAATTTAAAAACTGCGACAGTTTAACACGACATGCATATATTATACATCAAACTCTTGAGCTAATTCTGCTCTCACTCAGAATGTCAAAATATAACTGATGTGATGTATACTTTTTGAGATATTAACGTTTGTTTATACTAGTTAACTGCCGCGGGGTTACGCATTTTTGGGTGGCAGTGACGTCACGCTGATTCATCCTATTAGGTCAATCATCTAAATGCTATAAAACCTTTCAAACATATTCATTGCAGGATGATGTTTTCATAGAGGCCATTTACAATCTGATCACCAAAAACGCATGTTAATGCCAGGTGTAAATGGCCTCTTAGTTGTTTGATTTTAAGATGAAAATTGAAGCAACACATTTTATACAGTAGTAACCGTTTTATTTTTTACCCCTAAAATAGTCTTGCTTCCCAGACACTCTCTAATACATCATAGCCTAATGTACAACACTGAGCTTGAAAGAATAGATTGCATGGAAAGGGGAGGAGGGGGGGCGGGGGGCACAATCACATAAAAACAGTCAAATTTCAGTCAACCTTCTGCTAGGTGGCATGTTGGCTACGCACCACCATCCACAAGCTGGAGTCTTGGGAGAACTTCAGTGCTGAACTGATAGGAAGCGGGTTCTTCTCAGAAGTTTTCAAGGTACTACTTGTCTCAAACTACTCAGTGAGGGACATTATACAACTCTTTTGTGTCCTCACATGTTGTTTTCATGACTAAGATTTTTGTTTGATAAAGTCTGTGGAACAAATATGAAAGCGCATGGTGCTGACCAACACATTTTGAATGTGAATAACTTAGCAGTGGTTCTCAACCTAGGGTCCGGGGACCACCAGTAGTCCTTGAGGGGGTTCCAGGGGGTCCCCAGCAAATTGAGTTAACACAACTAGACAATGTAGCAGATAACTGTTTTGATCCTAGTTCCACTGCTTTCTCTACACTACAGATTGTCATGGAATTCTGGACAAAATCATATCTAACAATAGAAATATTCCCAGATTTGCGTCAGCGAGATCAAATATCAACAAATGGGGGAGTCTGTGGCCTTAATTTGTATTAAATTAGGGGTCCTTGATATGGAAAAGGTTTAGAATCACTGGCTTAGAGGCTGTGGTGTGTTTGAAGGAAACAAGTCTGCCTTCACCTTCTTAAAGACTAGAATATTCATATATAATATAATATAAATATAATATTTCCCACAGCCTGAGCCAAAAAGTGCTGAGGGAACTAAGCTCATATCGCCCTCAGAGACAAAGGGACACAGTAAAAATCTGAACACCAGCTATTAGCTGACCTATTTCTGCCGCTCCAGTCTGAGCACATTTCTGTCTGCTGTTGGTATGCCTGGAACTATGGATTGTGTTTTTACACAAAACTATGATTCCATTTAAAACATATGTCTAATTCTCACATTATAACTTTGGAATGGGATTTTGTGTCCTGGCAAATTTTGTAGTCTTACACATACATGTACATAAACAGGGATTTGCATGTGATGTGGATGTAGAAGCCGTGGACCACAAGACGGACTGCATCTGTGCTCTTCAATAGCAAGTCCATGCAATTACAAGTGTATAGGTTCCAAATCAAGGCAGGAAAGGGACCAGCACAGGACAAACACAGAGGCTCATGCATAAGGACCCGAACCAGTAGGTTCAGAGACAGCCTGTATCCCCAAGCCATCAGGATGCTCAACTCAGCCTCATAGTGTCGGGCCACCCCGCCCCCCCCCCCCCCCCCCCCCTCCCGGCAGCCCCCAGCCTCTCTCTCGTAACGGACAAGCCCGTCTTTTATTGTCACACGAACACCACAATACATGCATGCGGCCACAAAACACTCATGCTGACGGTGGCCGGTGAAAAGTGTCCTCTGCATTTAACCCATCCAGGCATGTCCTTTCCTCCGGGGGGCAGGCCAGGAGCAGTGGTCGCTTTCTCGTACAGCGCCCGGGGACCAACTTCGGATGTTGTCGTCACTGGTCGGATGACGATGACGATCTGATCTTCTGCATGTTTTTAGTGGGGGGGTTATATACGGAGGAACCCCCCTCTCCACACAGAGAGAAAGGCCCTTACGACGAGATAACCCACAGTAGGCACTGAAGATATGGGGGGAACACAACCACAGCGCTCACAGTGTCCCAGGCGAGAATCGAACTCAGGACCTTCTAACTGTGAGGCGACAGCGCTACCGACTGCGCCACCATACCCCCTTTGGGCTGTTAAACCAGTGGTTCTCAAATGGGGGTCCGCGGAACTTTGCCAGGGGGTCCGCGAAAAGTTTTCAGGTAATATATATATATATAAAGAAAAAACATTGCATGGATGCATAACTGGGACGTATCCTCAGTGATGTACCCTGGGGTCATAGGATGTTTCGGGTCTCGCAACATCATACACCCTCGCCCAGGTGACCCAGCCGGGGCTGGCCAAGCCCCAACTTACGTCCCAGTAGCTACCCACGGTCAGCCCTCCAGGAAGGGTCTGGTCACACGGTCAGGGCCACTCAATCCGCTGCTCCGGAACTACTCTGCCGGGACCGGGGGGGGGGGGGGGGGGGCTCTGGTACGTAGAGGGACCGGGCTCTGTTGGTTGCCACCAGGCCGGGCTCCTCCTTCGTCTCACCAGGTCTAGGACCTGTGCGCTGCACCAGACTCCCCCGTTCCAAACATCTCATTCCGAGGTGATGGTATCTTGGTGGATACCATGCAGTACCAGTACTTGGTGGCACTATATATATATATATATATATATATATATACCGTAAATTCCGGACTATAAGACGCACCGGTGTATAAGCCGCGGGACCAAAATTGACAATTTTTTTCTTCTATAAGCCGCACCGGTCTATAAGCCGCGGGTGTTTTGATGTTTAATTACCATATGAAAGGGTTCGTGCACAGAGAGGAATGTCGGGAAAGCGATGGCTGTTTGGGGAAGCTCCCATTTATTAACATTTCAACAAAACAAAACAAAAGTCAGGTCACTAATCCCCAGACAAAATCACACAACAATAGGCTATATGTGCAGCAAACCTGTAACCAGAGAAGTCAAGTCACTAATGCTCGTCTTCCTCTTCTTCCTGCATACTGAAACCACCAAAGTCCTCATCTTCAGTGTCGGAAACGAACAGGTTCAGGGTGGCTTCGTCAACCACTCTCCTCTCCTTCATTGTCACTCAAAACCAACGAACTCCTCTTCATCTATAGCTGTGTTTCCATTACAGTTTTTCGCAAAAGAATTGCGATATTTCTACAACTTCGACAATGTACAATTGCGACTTGTAGGCGTTTCCATTGAAGTTGCGTTTGAGTGATTCCCCGTTGCAGCAGCTGCCACAGTGATTACGCACGGGGATCTGCCCCATATCCCGTCCCCTGCATGCTCAAATCCAACCAATGGTCAATGGAAATCCCAACATGAAGTTACAATGCATATAAACGAGCCTGATTATCAATTCAAAAGAAAATGAGTCGCAAAATGTTGCTGGCTGCGTGAATGCAGTCAGCGCGACAGGCAGAGGAAAAAAGGTAGCCTAATAGCCTACAACTGGTCCGATTTAGAGATGGAGGGGGGAAAAGGCTGATTTGGTTCTATAATTGCACCTGAAACGTGTGCAATGTATTAGCCTACTCACAGTCACTGTATTCACTTCAGACAGCACCACCGCACCAGTGTGTGCTTTTCATCCTCTCATCTCGCCGCTGTGCCAAATGCGCGCACACAGGCAGCCTGCTGTCACCATGGACCGATTTCTGCCATTAAACATTATCTAATTTGCCCGGCTACGCTTTTGCACAACACTCGTCTTTCTGCTAGGTAGCGTTGCTTCAAAGTTTTCCACTTGCTGCGGAGGTTTTGACACGGCTATCGAACCTTACTTACCAAACTTATTTTCCGCTCCTTTTCCAAGGGATAATATGGGTCACATGACGTGCAAATGCGAAAAATGTGTTTCCATTACACTTTTGCGATAAACTGCTATATCGACACGTCTGAAAAACCACCTCATGATCATCTACTGCTCGTTCTCATGCTGTCGAGAACGAGCAAAGCTTTTTTTTGGTGAAAGAATCCTCCAGGGCGCTTCTTGTTAACAGTCCGAGTGAGTGGCAGGTCGAACGTCAAAGGCACTTCATCCATATTTATGATCTGCTCCGGTTCGATGGAATATTCCTTGATCTTCCTTTGTGTGAATTCGCCGAAGTTTGTGATTTTCTCCTGGTAGTCGGGGGAGGGAGTTGATGGGCTTGTGGCCGTTTGCTTACCGTAATTACCATATGTAAGTGGTCACGCACAGAGGGGATTGTCGGGAAAGAGATGGCTGTTTGAGGAAGCTCCCATTTACCGTATTACCGTAACATTTCAACAAAACAACATAACACAACACCACCGTTGTTTATTTTTACAGTGCACACAGTGTCCGCGGTGTGGTGAAAAGAGGGCAAGAGAGGAAATTAAAACAGAAGTGGATTTATAGTTAGAAAGAGTGCTAAAAAAGAGAGATATTTTTTTTTTTTTTCCTGAAAAAATCCATAGATAAGACGCACCGTTATATAAGCCGCAGGGGCCAAAAAACGGGAAAAAAGCCGCGGCTTATAGTCCGGAATTTACGGTATATATATATATATATATATATATTTTTTTTTTATAAAAAAAAATGCTACATGTTACTTACGGTATTCCTTCTCAAACTGCTTCCTACATGGTGCTAGTCTATCAAAAATATTGCATAGTGGTTTTCTGGACTGTTGACAAATTGTGATATTGTAAGTCGCTTTGGACAAAACAAAAGCGTCTGCTAAATGACGTAATGTAAATGTAATGTAATAACAAATATATATATATATTTTTTTTTTTTGCAAAATCTTCATAGTTCAACGAAAATAGTTTATGCTTTAAATCTAAAATGGTTCATGGATTACATTCTAATAACAAACCTATCAAATTAAAAGTCAAGCACGTTACCGTGGAAACAATTAAGCTTAGCCCAAAATCACAAATCAGAATGAGGGGGTCCCCGGTATATTTTCTATCTTGTAAGGGGTCCTTGGCTGAAAAACATTTGAGAACCTCTGTGTTAAACTGTTGACTGCCCCCGCCCCCCCCCCCATTGTGCTGTTGAACTGTTGACTGCCCCCACCCCCCTCAGCCGTGTGTGTGTGTGTGTGTGTGTGTGTGTGTGTGTGTGTGTGTGAAGCTGCTGTCCTCCCCCCATTCTGTATTCACTATTGCACTATACCTCACTTAATGTTTTGTGTAAACTCTCTGTCGTTGTGAATTGCTGTGCAATTGGGCTTCTTGTTTTTTACTTACCGTACTTCTAAGTATGTTTTTATCTTTATACCTCTTTAATCTTTTAATACGTTTTTACAGTGAAGTTGATATGAGCGCTGAGTATAAGATTTTCATTGCAGGTGACGGATGTTTGCATTGTTGCCGGTATATGACAATAAACTTGAACTGAACTGAACTCATAATTAAAAACATATTTCATATTGGTGCTGTGACAAAAACACAATATGCAACAAAAATGCAATACAAAGATAGATTTTGCTTTTAAAATATCAGTTTGTTCTTAACACATTGACTGCCAGCCGTTTTTTTTTTGCTGTAGGTAGCTTTTGCCAAGCCGTTTTTTTGAGGATTCTGGCTCATTTTACAAGAGCCGAGGATTCTTTTCTGCTTGGAGTTTGTCAACACAAAGTTCACAAAAGTACTAATAGAATGTGTGCTTTCTCTGTCTAAAAGAGTTAGTTTGTAGAGTTAGTAGTTATGTAGATATTAGCCGTTGAGTACAGCATGGTTTTAGCGTCTGAGAGTGAAAGCTGAGATAATCGCAGTTTTGTGAAATTCAATCAAACAGGCAGAACAGTCACTTTAACCATTTATTTTTGGCATCAGTGAGAGATCAGACATCCAAACAATATAGTTCCGAACGCCCTCTCCTTCAACTCCTCCCTCCGTAGGCGTGTCTAGTGGCTTTCAGCCTGCGTTTGTCACAAGCGAGTGTTCTGCTGCTGCTGCTGCAGCGAGTTTGAGCAGCCTCCCTCCCTGGCAGCGAGTTTGAGCAGCCTCCCTCCCTGGCAGCGAGTGTGGATAGGTCTCACTCGTCTCTTGGGTTTGAGAGCCCCGATGAAGCCCCGTGCGACTCTAGGCTTTATGCTGCCCACCCAAACCATTTCTGGAACCCCCCACCGCAGCAGCGCGAAAGCGTCCCCGCCTACAGTATGAGAATGAGGCTCGTTCGTTTCTGACTGTAAAATCGCCAAGCCATTTCCTTGAGAATGGAGGAAGCAGCCGCGGGAGGCGGCTGCTTTTGGTTGACTTCTCTCTGTCGGGAGAGGACCGTCGCCACCTAGCTGGTCGGTAAAATAGATTACCGTAAATTCCGGACTATAAGACGCACCGGTGTATAAGCCGCGGGACCAAAATTGACTATTTTTTTCTTCTATAAGCCGCACCGGACTATAAGCCGCAGGTGTTTTGATGTTTAATTACCATATGAAAGGGTTCGTGCACAGAGAGGAATGTCGGGAAAGAGATCGCTGTTTGGGGAAGCTCCCATTTATTAACATTTCAACAAAACAAAACAAAAGTCAGGTCACTAATCCCCAGACAAAATCACACAACAATAGGCTACCGTATATGTGCAGCAAACCTGTAACCAGAGAAGTCAAGTCACTAATCCTCGTCTTCCTCTTCTTCCTGCGTACTGAAACCACCAAAGTCCTCATCTTCAGTGTCGGAAACGAACAGGTTCAGGGTGGCTTCGTCAACCACTCTCCTCTCTCCTTCAGGTGCCATGGCACGAGTCCGATACCTCACGAGTCCGACACCTCACGAGTCCGAAAAAAGAGGCTAACTTCCCCCAGACCCTAACCCAAAACCTAACCTCTCCCACCCCCACGCCTAAACCTAACATCCCCCAGACCCTAACCCAAAACCTAACCTCTCCCACCCCCACGCCTAAACCTAACCTCCCCCAGACCCTAACCCAAAACCATGAGGTGTCGGACTCGTGAGGTATCGGACTCGTGAGGTATCGGACTAGGGGGCAGTCCCCGTGGCGTCATCCTCTTCATCCCGCAGCAGTCCAGCGTTTTGGAACCCGTTGGTAATTGTGGATGTTTTCACACTCCTATAATATTCCGTGATCTTCCTTTGTGTGAATTCGCCGAAGTTTGTGATTTTCTCCTGATAGTCGGGAGGGAGTTGTTCAGTAGTTCTCCCCCGGACGGACAGTCCCTTTTGCCCAGGTTACGCGCGGCTGCTCTGTTTGATCGGCGGCTGCTCTCTTTTAATGCGAGATTGACTGCTTTCAACTTGAAAGCTGCCTCGTGTGAATTTCTGCGTACCTTCCCCATGGTAAGTGAGAGTGTTGCTTCTACTGCTCGTCTTGTTGTGAATATTCCTTGATCTTCCTTTGTGTGAATTCGCCGAAGTTTGTGATTTTCTCCTGGTAGTCGGGGGAGGGAGTTGTTGCCCGAGTGGCCGTTTGCTTACCGTAATTACCATATGTAAGTGGTCACGCACAGAGGGGATTGTCGGGAAGAGATGGCTGTTTGAGGAAGCTCCCATTTACCGTATTACAACATTTCAACAAAACAACATAACACAACACCACCGTTGTTTATTTTTACAGTGCACACAGTGTCCGCGGTGTGGTGAAAAGAGGGCAAGAGAGGAAATTAAAACAGAAGTGGATTTATAGTTAGAAAGAGTGCTAAAAAAGAGAGATTTTTTTTTTTTTTTTTTTTTTCTGAAAAAAATCCATAGATAAGACGCACCGTTATATAAGCCGCAGGGGCCAAAAAACGGGAAAAAAGCCGCGGCTTATAGTCCGGAATTTACGGTATACACATTCAATACTTCCAATATCTCCATAGGAGACGCGGGGGGCATTGATCCACGTAGCACCGTCAAAAAAAAAAAATCGATCAATTATTTTTCCCAAAGTGTGTTCTGCTTCCAGGTCATGCACAGGGAAACACACAAACAAAATAATGGTGGTGAAGATGTATCACAACGAGCTTCACCAAGACGGCATCGCACAGGAGATCAGGCTGCTGCAGAAGCTCTCACACCCAAACATGGTCAGGTGAGTTTCTGTGACCTTCAACACTGACCACTCTGTCCACTAAACACATTCATGATCTGTGACCTTCAACACTGACCACCCTGTCCACTAAACACATTCATGATCTGTGACCTTCAACACTGACCACCCTGTCCACTAAACACATTCATGATCTGTGACCTTCAACACTGACCACCCTGTCCACTAAACACATTCATGATCTGTGACCTTCAACACTGACCACCCTGTCCACTAAACACATTCATGATCTGTGACCTTCAACACTGACCACCCTGTCCACTAAACACATTCATGATCTGTGACCTTCAACACTGACCACCCTGTCCACTAAACACATTCATGATCTGTGACCTTCAACACTGACCACCCTGTCCACTAAACACATTCATGATCTGTGACCTTCAACACTGACCACCCTGTCCACTAAACACATTCATGATCTGTGACCTTCAACACTGACCACCCTGTCCACTAAACACATTCATGATCTGTGACCTTCAACACTGACCACCCTGTCCACTAAACACGTTCATGATCTGTGACCTTCAACACTGACCACCCTGTCCACTAAACACATTCATGATCTGTGACCTTCAACACTGACCACCCTGTCCACTAAACACATTCATGATCTGTGACCTTCAACACTGACCACCCTGTCCACTAAACACGTTCATGATCTGTGACCTTCAACACTGACCACCCTGTCCACTAAACACGTTCATGAGTACATGTGTTCCTCTGACCACCCTGTCCACTAAACACGTTCATGAGTACATGTGTTCCTCTGACCACCCTGTCCACTAAACACGTTCATGAGTACATGTGTTCCTCTGACCACCCTGTCCACTAAACACATTCATGAGTACACGTGTTCCATTGTACATCTGGTAAACGTGTTGCCAAAAACACCAAATGTGTGCTTCTCACTGTACTTGTTGATTATCATAATGTACATTTGTCAACAGCATCACCGGTCTTGTGAAATAGTGCAACATTCTATTCATTTTGATTGAAAAACAAAATCCATTAATTTTGATAAACGCGCGCGCGCACACACACACACACACACACACACACACAGGAGCACATGTCGAGCCCTCTGAGGATCTTCTGGTTTCTTTACTCCTCTATGACAGTAAACTCATTATCTTTGGGTTGTGGGCAATGGACAACATGGACAACATCAATGTAAAAAGTAGAAATGCAGTAGAGTGGTTTGTCATTTCTTGTGCTGTTTTCCTCATAGGCTTCCCCTTCCTGCAGCAGGAAGAGACATAGTGAGGGGAGATTTGACCAACCAGAATCCAAACGTCTGAAAAGACAGGTAGAGAACACACACGCACACACACTCACACACACACACACGCACACACACACGCACACACACACATACACACACACGCACACGCACACTCACACTCACACTCACTCACACACACACACACTCACACTCACACTCACACACACACTCACACTCACACTCACACTCACACACACACACACACACACACACACACACTCACTCACTCACTCACTCACTCACCCACTTTGTCTGTAGCACACACCAAATGCATCACTCTGCTTACCCCTATCAGGAGGAGGAAGCCCCGCTCCGCCCCGTGGCAGAGACAGCTGATGTGTGCATGGAGGAGGTGGAACTGTGCCCGGCTTTCAAAGTAATAAAAATAGAAGCAGGAGAAAAGATTACATTTCAGTATTTTTAGTTGATTTTATAATATAGATTAACTAAATGAGATACAAAATAAGTAAATAAGGGTTAGGGTTTACAATAATTTGATAAAAATAAGATGTTAATCAATGTACATTAAATCTGTCACTAAGTAAAAGCAAGGTCGTATGTAAATGTGTAACTATTAAGACTAATGTAAAATCATGTCAAATATAATGGAGGGGTGCCACTGTCTGGTAGCGGACTGTGTCCTCTCTGACCTCTATGTAGCAGTGACGAGCAAAAATAGAACTTCTCTACAGCGATCCATCAAGTATGACATCACAATTACAGTCAAGTATGACATGACATTCCCAGTAAGAGTGTAGTAAAAGCTGAACGGGGGATTCCTGCTGTATGATGACATCTGTAATTAGTGACGAACCTGCTCATTAACCCTGCAGGGAGCGTCCACCCAAAAGTGAAGGATGGTAGATGTGAAATGCTCTGTACGAGAGGAATGCCAGTCCAATTACAAGTGTGCGAAAGTACACACACGCACACGTGTGCAACACACGCACGCGCAACACACACACACACACACGCACACACACACACACACACGCACACGCGTGCAACACACGCACGCGCAACACACACACACACACACACACACACACACACACACACACACACACCCACCCTCTGAGGGTAATGACGGGTCCAGACTTTTTTTTTTTATTATTTCTTTTTTCTTTTCCTATTTAGTCAAAGGAAAAGTATCTGGATCTGGAACAGTCCTCAGAGACAGATGCTGTTACCCTGCTGGAGGGTTCCAGACTGCGTTTATGGCCCAATTCTAATGCATGCGTGTGTGCGCGCGCACACACACACACACACACACACACACACACACACACACACACACACACACACACAGAAGATAATACACACACATGCACATACCTATGCATGTGCAAGGTACATATACATCCACGTATACCGTATACACACACAGCGTTCTGACGAGGGCTATGAGCTGCAGCCAGGGTTTGGAAGGTTTTGAGTAGCGCGTGTGTGTGGTTTCTCTCTGCCCAGGGAAGTCACAGTCCTGCCAACCTGCCCTGTCATCTCATGTGATTTACCCATCAAAGACACACACACACACACACACACACACACACACACACACACACACGTTCAGCACCATAGAGATTGATAAACACTGTGAGAGTAGAGTAAATCTTTATTTATCCCCCCTGGGGCAATTCATATGCAGCATAACAGAAAATGTAATTTAAAAACATACAGACATGAAACAGTCAAAAGTAGGGATGTCTTAAAACAGTACAATTAAAAGGACAGGAAACCATGTAAGTTAAAACAGAAAAAGGGGCATGAAGTAGGCTACTATTCAACAGTTCAGACAGCGAATAGCCTCAGGAACAAAAGAATGGCTGTATCTGTATCTGTTCTTGCAACAGCGGGGCATCCTATACCTGCGCCCAGAAGGAAGGAGGGAAAACTCAGGGTAAAGAGGGTGCTGAGGGTCACGCAGGACACCTTGAGCCTTCTTAAGAACCCTCTTCTTATATAGAAGACAGAGGTCATTCAAGTTACAGCCTGTGATTTTGGAGCTCGTCCTGACAATGTTCTTTAGCATGTTCTTGTTTGTCAAGTTTAGGTTCCCAGCATCTAGAGAAGAGCTTATTTACTGGTCTCTCTTTACTTTGCTCTTCCCCTCTTGTTAGGTTGCAACTAGCTATGAGGTGCATGTTTACGCCTTGAAGAACTCTGACCAGCAGGCCAGTCCAAGGAGAGGTCACCACACTGGACAGTGAGTCTCTCATTTAAGCATTTCAACAAAAACATTATGTTACCAGTTTGACAAATAAAATGGATGTTTTGATACATGGAAACAGTGAGATGAAATTTTTTACATTATTCTTTTCTTGTGCACAGTTGCTGTCAATAGATTTTTGATGTTCAAAAAGCCTCTTTTGTCAACACTCTTTCTATGTCTCTCTCACTCACTCTCGTTCACCACCCAACCCTTCTCTCTCCTTTCTCTTTCTGCAGATATCAGTCCCCCTCGCCGTGTGCGCATCTCCGACGTGAAGGACTCCTCCATCACTCTTTTTTTTTTTTTTTTCCCCCCCAATTTTTTTATCCCATTTTATCCCCCATTAGTGCTCATTTGATTTCTCAATCCTGGTTGCTACTCCACCCTCTGCCGATCTGGGGAGAGCCGAGACTGGCTCCATGCTTCCTCCGAGACATGGGCAGTCAGCCAGCCACTTCTTTTCACCTGACAGAGGAAGCTTCACCGGTAGGACATAGCACGTGGGAGGTTCACGCTATTCCAACCAGTTCCCCTCCCTCTGAACAGGCGCCCTTAATGACCAGAGGAGCAACCACATTAGCAACCAGGATATTGCATGTTTTTGTGAAGGGGGTTCCTATATGAAGGAAACCCCCGGGAGGCACGGGGAGAACATGCAAACTCCACACAGAAAGGCCCTTTTGCCGACCCCACCCGGGCGGTGGGCACTCGAGGACATGCGGACGGGCACGCATTCCTTCAGCGTTCACCTCGTCCCAGGTGGGAATCGAACCCATGACCTTCGAGCTGTGAGGCGATAGTGCTTACCACTGCACCACTGTACCTCCCCCACTCCTCCATCACTCTGACCTGGCGCTCCAAGACGGAGACCATCTCTGGCTTCCTGATTGAGGTCACACCCACTTCCGCGACGGGCCACACCCCCATTCACAGGACCATCACCCCTGACCTGCGCTCTTACACTATTACAGGTGCGCAAATATAGGAAGATAGATCGATATATAAACATGTGCACACATAAGAATACTTCCCTAACATTACTCAATTGTCAACCTAGATCTGTGGTCGTGCATTATTAGGGATATGAAAGTGGACGCACATGCACGCACACACGCACACACACACGCACACTGACCCCGTTAACCTATGTGTGTCCACTCTTCAGGTCTGCAGCCAGGAACCACTTACAAGATCAACATCTACACTCTGAATGGGAATGGACGCAGCTCCCCGTTCACACTCACTGCCACCACAGGTAATATCCATTAACCATTCAACTCTGGCATGCTCAAAAATGGATGCAAACGCCACAGCATCAAAATATGCACTCTATCAATTTGGGGCAAAATTAGAAAGTAGATAAATTCCAGTAATTCTTTGGGTGAACTCATCATTAAATGCGTACAGTATGTAACTTATACAAAACCAATGATTGGGTAAATGGCAGTACCTAAATGTGCTAACTTGTAGGTACTATTTAGTATTAGGAAGAAGATGTCTACATCCCTGTGTGATCACACGTGCGTGTGTAATAGCTGCCATTTGCCCAAATATTGGTTTTGATACGTATTTAAAGGGATATGCCAACATTTTGGGAGATTGGCCTATTTGCCATATTCCCGATAGTAAAACTAGAATGTGGATAGATGCCTTTCTCTTCCCTGTGCAGTAGAAAGTGGGTTTCACCCCTCCTGCTAGTGAGCTTAGCAGCTGAATGGTAGTAAACGGTACATGAGCCTGCCACCATTCAGTCACCAAAAATACACATTCCAACAGCGCCAGAAACACTCACATGTACATGTTGTGCCTCGTGTATTCACCACGCAATGAAATAATCATCCAAAGTTACGGGAAACGGTCATTTTCAAAGGAAATAAATACCAGGAAGTACTGATGACTGCACACAGCGCATGTGCCTCAGGCAAACGCGGAAGTAACTTTGGTTCCACCGCGTTAGTTCTGGCAATGGATTTACTTGGAAAATGGCCGTTTCCTGTAACTTTGGATTATTATTTCATTGCGTGGTGAGTGCACGAGTACTCTCCCAAAATGTTGGCATATCCCTTTAATGATGTCTAACGGTCATTTCCCGAGCAATTCGTTTATTTGCTTTATAGTTTTTGCCCAAATTGATGGAGTGTGTATAGAGGATACATTTGCTATGTATGTATGTTTCTTATGAAAAATAACTGGCTGCTTGTTGTTTCCTCCAGCCAAACCGGTGGTCATCCCTCCCACCAACATCCGTTTCACCTCCCTGACCCCCAGC
Organism: Poromitra crassiceps; assembly: GCF_964638095.1. Classification (NCBI taxonomy): domain Eukaryota; kingdom Metazoa; phylum Chordata; class Actinopteri; order Beryciformes; family Melamphaidae; genus Poromitra; species Poromitra crassiceps. The sequence goes on from NC_139647.1 coordinate 24,965,024, forward strand.
AGCATCTCCTTCACCTGGGAGCCGTCTCACAGTCCAGGCGTCACTGGCTATTACGTCACCTATGAGGAGGCAGGGGGTTACCCTCTAGAACTCACCCCCCGACCACACGCCGGACAGAGCTACGCTTTTATCAACGGTGAGTGTGGAGCATGAGATTTACATCAGCTCTGTACATACATGTGTGTACGTACATACATACATGCATGCATGCCTACATACACTGTCAATATTCGGAATGGATGAGTTTGTACTGAAAAGACGTCTTTGTAGTTTGTTTTATTTAATCTTTTCATTTTGTGTTTGTTGTGTTTGGTCATAGGTCTGAAACCAGGAACAGAATACGTCATTAAGATTGTGTTTGTTGTGTTTGGTCATAGGTCTGAAACCAGGAACAGAATACGTCATTAAGATTGTTGCCCTGCAGAACGCGTTGAGAAGCACACCTCTAGTGGGCAAGGCCAGAACCCGTAAGTGCACCCACCTTCCACCTGATACAAGAGTTCTAGATATCATCGTTAATGGACTGTAGAAACCTCTCCAAATGTGCCCCTTTTATATTTTTACTGAAAGCTTACATTGCCACTATATGATAAACAAAAAGTTATACACTTTCTAAAAAATGTCATTCTGCAGAGACAAGGTCACTAATGATGAGCACATTTTCATTACACATTTACATTGCAAAGATTTTTTTTTAATACAGTACGAGGAATCATGCAGCGTGATGTCACGACACCGCAAATCCACCGGAAGCGCCGCAGTTAACTAGCATGAGTCTCAAAAACTATACATCACATCGCTTATATTTTGACATTCTGAGTGAGAGCAGAAGTAGCTCAAGAGTCTGATGTATACATCAAATCAAAATTAAAATCATAGTCAAATTCCTTGTACTTGGCCAATAAAGCTGATCCTGAAATCTATGTCAGAGAGACCTTGTCAGGAATTGCAATTTGGAGCTTAATTGTAATCTTCTCTTATTGTGTCTGAATGTGCTGGATTGTCAGTGTATGTTATTGAATTATCTGACTGTAATGATGCATTACTCCTGCAGGCGGCGTCTGTGAGCTTCCCCCCCCCGTTTAGATGGTTCTCATGAACATCAAAGGCCTTAGCCCACAGCAATACATATTTCTGTTAACAAAGCCCTCATTCAGAGTAACTATAACTACATTTACATGCAGACTCATTTATTAATATCACTATTTAGTCTTACCTTGGGCATCCAATGCAACAATACTGTATAACAATATACTGTATATGACTTCCTTTCAGCTGGAATGGTAGATAAAGATAATAGATAAAGAAAAAGGGAAAAAAGGGAAATTACAAATCTCCTGCCGTTTTAGAGCTATGCTGCACCCTGCTGGCTTCCTTCTGTAACTGCTGTGCCTAAAGAAAGAATGGTTGCTTATATTTTTTCCTTACCAAAGGTTGACGTTAGTATTTGTTGTAAGGAAAGATGATCTCAAGTCAGCAGTCATGGGCAACTTTACAATGGTTTCTTGCTTGGTTTCTAAAGCAAAGGGTTCAGGAGTCAAAATGGACCGCAGACACACTGCTGGTGTGTGCAGTGTGTGGCTGAAGAAGGCCAGGTCGCCATTGTAAATAAGAATTTGTTCTTAATGACTTACCTGGTTAAATAAAGGTTAAAGATAAGACTTCATTGATTTACAACACAGCACTAAAACTTGCCGAGCTGTGCATTATTTCCCTGTGTACTGCAGTGTCAGAGATGGACAGGTTTCATGAGTTTCCTGTGATCATATTTACCTTATGTAGCCCCGCCCACTTGACCCAGTTGTGTTATGACTTCCTGTTCAAAACACCATCTGTTTTACCTGCTGCTCACTATAGTACTGTACTGTCACACAGGAAGTGTAAACACAATAGGAAGTAACTGGCTGACCCCTGTGTTGGAACATAAGGTGAATAGGAGCACTGTACAAACATGCTACGAGTGCTAGCGGATCTGTACCTTTTGCTTTGCCCTGCCCGCTTCTTACAGCCAGCACACTTCTGTCTCTCGTCCAATCAGAGTCACTTCCAGATCACCAGCTGTTGGTCCCCGAGCTTCCTGTCCCTCACCGACCCAGCACCGACATCCTGGATGTGCCAGAGCCCTTCGATGACAAGAGGTGAGACCAGGCACAATCATCCTGACTGCTGCTATTATTCATTAGGCAGAACAATGCATGTCCAGAAGCAGCTATTCTTGCTAAGCATTTGAATAGTCCTCACGTTTTATTCTGCTTCTTGAGTTTTGCAATCATCTGTGTTGTTCTCCCTCCCTTTCTCCATTCCTCCCTCCCCTCTACCTCTCCCTCCCCTCTCGCTCCCACCCTTCCTTGCATGTCTTCCTATATCCAGTTTCAACTCCAACCATGTCCATTTGGCTGGCACCGGTGGCCAGAACCAACCGGGCCAGCAGGGCCAGCACATCTACACCGAGTACCAGAACCTGGGCCCTAATAACGGAATCAATAGCGGGCCCAAAGAGGGCCAGAGACCCACTGCAAGAGACCCCCTGATCTACATCCCTCGCTCTTACAGGCCAAGATGGAAATCGAGTACCTTTGGTCAGGGTGAGTGAGAGTTCTGTCATGTACTTTATGCTATTGTTCAATTATTATATTGAACAAACTACAATGTTATAATTGTCCTGTCCTTATACTCAGGGCTGTAGTGGGGCGTACACACCGTTTACGTACCTTTTTAAATACAGCATAGCGGTTACTCACCATTTTATGATGGAAAATGCACATATTTTAAACGTAGATGTCCTTGGTCCTAGCAGGATTTTTCTTTAGGCTAGAGTGAAGCTATTCTTAGCATATTAAACTAGAACACCTAGCGCATTTATTGGTAGCAACCATGTCATGTTAGCTTCAAGCTTGTCAGGAAGGAGGCTAAATAACGCTCCAAAGTCGGGCTAAATTTTGGCGAGGGAAAAACTGGCATGGCCATTTTCAAAGGGGTCCCTTGACCTCTCACCTCAAGATATTTGAATGAGAATGGTTATTGGTACCATTCCTGGAGAACGTGGTTCCTCTCTGTTAGAGGTTGTGATGATAATAATAAAATTATATTTACATTATTTATAGGGATATGATTCGGTTTCAGTTTTCTCATCTCATCTACTGTATCTAGTCTCGTGGGTGACTGAAGTTTATAGTTTTATCCACCTTTTTTATAAGGGCATGACATAGCCTTTTCCCCCACTACAGCCCTGCTCACTGTGTGTTTGGTCCTGCAGGTGAGCGAGGGTCTTCTGCCGGGTCTGCCCTTTGGTTTCCCCGACAATGAGACAGAGCTGCCACAAGAAGCGCAGACAATCACAATCATCTCCTGGCAACCAATCCCTCACAGCTCCGAATATGTGGTGTCCTGTAACCCAATCACACACCTGGAGGAGAGGGACTTCCAGGTACACACGCATACACGCACGCACGCGCGCATGCACACACACACACACACACACACACACACACACACACACACGTAATCGCACGTGGACACACACATTCTAATCACTTTCTCTACCCTTTCCATATAGATGCCTCTTCCTGGCACGTCCACCAGTGCCACATTGATTGGACTGACATCTGGAGCGTCCTATAATGTGATAGTAGAGGCCATGAGGGGCGGGGCTAAAGAGAAGGTTCTGGAGGAAGTTATCACCGCTGGCAATGCTGGTAAAGAAGTAGTCCACACTGACAAAGACCAAGCGCACGCTGAGATGATTTCTCTTCTATTTCACCGTGTTAGACATGGAAGCAAAGCACGCTGAACAGTGCTTCATTCTCATTTTGATTAGATTAGTTCTATCTGTGGCTGTAATGTCCTCCATTTTGTTTATTATACAGGCCAATTCGTAAAGCTTGAGTTTGATATGCATTTATCTATAGTAAATGCTTTAGCTACAGCAAAGTTAGTTGCTTGTCTAATGTTACTATAAATAATAATAATAATAATACATGGCATTTACAGTATATTGCGCCAATTATAATGCTGATTGCATAGTGTTACATTTATAGCCATTGCATTGATAGTTGTATAGAGCTGAACAGTCACGTGACATTCTTTGCCCCGGAAGTGAATTCCCCCATTCATTTTCTCCATTAGACATTTAGAAAAATCCTTATAGAACGAGTTTGGGGAGAGACGACAATTTTATTTTTTCCGCCTTTGCCATTTTTGGTTTTTGCTCCAACTGAAATGTTTTATGGTCACTCAAGATACAGTAAGTCACGGGTTGGCTTGGTTCCAGCCTTAAAACTCATCATATAAGGATTTTCTTTTTCAAATATCTATGGAGAAAATGAATGGGGGAACTTACTTCCGGGGCTGGAAACGTCACGGACAGTCACGTGACTGTTGAGCTCTATTGAATTTACTGTGATTATTTGGGGCAAATAAAACTAATTCCCGACTATGTTCTCTCTCCCTCGGTGGCAGGAAGAACAAGTCAGGCCACGGTAAAGCACATGGAATGGATACATTTGTAAACAGAGTTTTTTTCTTCCTTCCACCCTCTTACGGCCCGGCCACATCTACGCGTCATTTGACGCGGGCTGACGCCACTGCCCATCCACTTTGTATTGGAACATGCTGCTCGACGCCTCGCAAAGCATGCTGGGAGACCAAGCGACGCGTAGCAGGCTTGTGAAGCGACAGTGGGCAACAGAGGGGGCGGGGTGGAATTTGACAAAGTACAAAGCTAGCCAATTGAGCTCGTCCTAGGACCTATCCTACCCTTCCTGTCCTCTTCCACTTCCTCTCTAACACCAATTTTCAAAGAAGCAAAGTAAATCTAGCAGCAGCTAGCTTGGGAGCTAGCTGCTGCTTCCGGATTTCCACGCCCACCAAGCGTCAAGCGTCCATAGAGCCAAGCGTCAGCCCGGGTCAAATGACGCGTAGATGTGGCTGCACCGTTAGTCCCAGGTGACCTCCCCATGTCTGGCAACCGCGACGTGTGCTACGACACGTTCACACACACCTACCACGAGGTGGGCTCCGAGTGGGAGTGCATGTCTGACACGGGCTTCAAGCTGTGGTGCCGCTGCCTGGGCCTGGGCAGCGGCCATTTTAGGTGTGATTCATCCAGTGAGTGGCAGCTTTACTAACCCCATCCCAGCATGCTTTGCAGACACACCATAGAAGTCCAATGATTCTATGTGATTTACTTGAGGAATTTATATAAAGTGGAGGAATGAATATGTCTCAGATTTTGTATAATTTCATTGATTGGGCTGAAAGTGAGGAATGGAAGCACGTGCATTAGCATGGTGGACCCCCCGATCTGGCAATAGTATATGGACAAAGCATCTGAACATCTACATCCTGGTGCTGATAGGTCTTATATGGATCAGGAGAACCAAAATTGTATCTAATTAAAAAGCTTTTTTGATTGATACTTATTGCATTTTATAGATTCCTTCACTATAGTGCAAAACTGCATAGAACATGGACTGTAATATTCTATGCTGAGCAACACAGTAATATAATCTGAGCATGGGCAGCCTTGGCAGGCAATAATTAAATTGTTAATTTACAGTAAATTGCTCTATTTTTGTATCGGATATACTATAATGTGCAATGATATAGTTCTATACATTATTTTATATATATTATTCATAATATCGGTATGGTGATTTCCATACCCTGTATATCATATACTGTATGGAAACTCAATATATTCTGCCTGTGGTCTGCCCATGTTAGCCTCTCTGCCATGTTTGTAAGCAGCAGTGAAAACATTGCAGTAAGAGGGGATAGCTGCTAGCTAAGCTAAGCTAACTGGCCAGCCTCGGTCTGTTTTTTGTATTGTCCATATCGATAACCTGACGATACCAAAAACTGAGACGAGCAATTGAATATGAAAGTCATATATTCAAGGTAATCGCATGGACTGGGTATGTGTGCGTGTACGTGCGCGATGGGTTCTATTCCACTGGGAACTAATGTACTCTCTCCTCCACATCAGGAGTGATTTTGCGAATGTAGGTTCATTGTGGAGGATGTGATGTTAAAATATGTGGATAGAAATGTGTGTTGCAGAATGGGAATGTTCATTACAGTACCTTGTGTCACATTCTGTGTGTGACTATGATGTGAGTCTTTCTCCTCAGTGGGAACGGGAAACGTTTGAAACAGAATTTAGGTTTGGGGGACGCTCTCATTAAATAATATCTTCTCCCCTTACATCATTATCTACCGGTACTCCTCTTTCACCCTTCTCTCCCCACACTCCCTTGATCCTCTCTCTCTCTCTCTCTCTGTCTCTTTTTCTTCTTCCTCCCTCCTTCAGAGTGGTGCCATGACAATGGCAACAACTACCGTATCGGCGAGAAATGGGATCGCCACGCGGAGAACGGTCACATGATGAGCTGCACCTGCCTGGGTAATGGCAAGGGAGAATTCAAATGCGAGCCACGTAAGTCAAGACTGGTACACGTACGCGCACACACACACACACACACACACACACACAAGTCAAGTCTATTTTAAGCCCTACTTCACAACAAGCATGTCTCGGAGGGCTTTACAGAGAATATGTCTAGCTAGGTCTAGCTAAGCACTATTAATAAACAATCTTATGTTGGAGAGAGAAGGGAGAGAACAGGACAAATAGGGTATACTGGGGCTGGGCGATACAATTGAAATCAATATCACGATAATCATAAGGATCTTTCTCGATATCAATATACTGTATATCACAATATGGTTCATGTAAGCACGTTAAATAATCAACTTATTATCATATATTATTATTGCCTAGCAATTATCACACACACACACACATTTCAATTCATTTTCAATGACAGCTGTCCATTGTTGTCAGGCAGCGCTGATGACGCGCCCGTCTCCGGCAGATTTCCATCCGTTTTGATGGACACAAAGTTCAGAAACAAATAGATACACACGCTGGTGGTTCACACTCATCCTGTATCACAAGTGTTACTGTTAACGTGTCTTTCGTTCGTTATGGTTCCTTAATGATCTCAAATTGGTTTGTGTACTCCAGCATTATTCATCTTGATGCCATATTGTGTCTTTGATGCATGTCCTCCAGATGAGTCCACGTGTTACGACGACGGCAAAATGTACCAGGTGGGAAATCAGTGGCAGAAGGAATACCTGGGAGCCATCTGTACCTGCACCTGCTATGGAGGACAACAGGTGTGTGTGTGTGTGTGTGTGTGTGTGTGTGCGTGCGCGAGTGTGTGTGTGTGTCAGATTGGACCAGTGTCTTACGTATCTTCCGAGGACATAGTAGAGAATGTGCTGACATTAGGAGTTAGGCAACAGGTTATCTGGTAAGTCAGAGCTTCCATAGACCTCTCTGAGACACTCTGACAACGCGACCTCTGGCATAGTTATGGCACAAGGGATACAGTGAGGTGACATTCATCATGAAACCGTACATTCCCTGAGCTGACCCCAGGTCAGCTCTTAATACATAATGTTGAATTTTCTTTCTCTGTGTGTGTGTGTGTGTGTGTGTGTGTGTCAGAGGTGTAGTGCTATCTAGAGAAGTGGGGGAACGCACCTATATGGGGAACACCTGCACACGCACAGGTCCCAACAAAGCGCCCCCCCCCCCGCACGCACACACGCACACACGCTAACGTTCACGCAGCCTATTCATTAATTAATCGTTCGGGGGGCAATCGCTTATATCAACGAATTAAATGAGCAAACTCACGGATTCCTCAAGTGCTGCAAACCACTGTCACTGACACACGACTAACTTGTGTCCTCTATAAACACTGCAGAAGCCCGTGACATTTGCAGCTCTGAAACTAAAATACGTATATGGGCACAGCAGAGCAGACTCAGTTATCAACACAAACAGCTAAACAATCTCTCAACCAGCGATCACACAAGTTGCACAACTGGCATCTGGCGATGCAAATTGCAATGGGGTGATTAACGCTAACTTTTGATTCAACCGCGTTGTAAAGAAACACGCTTTTAACATTGTTTCTTCATGCTTGTAAACGTACCTTTTTAGCAGCTGGTCCGAAAAATTAAAGGATGTTTGGCTGCCTTTTTCATCTTTACTTGTTATAGTGAGGTACTGGTGGAAAAAAAAATATTTTGATGCTGAAAAAGCCAGTATGTTTCAGTATAGCTTTTATTAAACTGAGGTTTCCCCCGCGCTGTAGCTAGTTAAGGTGGAATGTTTCCTTTTCCTTCAAGCCACGAGTTGATGCTGTGTGAATCATTCAGCCCACCTTAAATATAGTTAAGGTGGAATGTTTCCTTCTTTCTTCAAGCCGCGAGTTGATGCTGTGTGAATAATTCAGCCCACCTTAAATATAGTTAAGGTGGAATGTTTCCTTCTTTCTTCAAGCCGCGAGTTGATGCTGTGTGAATCATTCAGCCCACCTTAAATATAGTTAAGGTGGAATGTTTCCTTCTTTCTTCAAGCCGCGAGTTGATGCTGTGTGAATAATTCAGCCCACCTTAAATATAGTTAAGGTGGAATGTTTCCTTCTATCTTCAAGCCGCGAGTTGATGCTGTGTGAATCATTCAGCCCACCTTAAATATAGTTAAGGTGGAATGTTTCCTTCTATCTTCAAGCCGCGAGTTGATGCTGTGTGAATCATTCAGCCCACCTTAAATATAGTTAAGGTGGAATGTTTCCTTCTTTCTTCAAGCCGCGAGTTGATGCTGTGTGAATAATTCAGCCCACCTTACATATAGGACGAATGACAACGTTGTCAAGTTTCACTCGTTTTATTGGCTCGACATGCACACACACACTGACACACACAAAACACCCCTTGGAGAAGTATGGGAACGCCGTTCCCACGCGTTCTGCCGGGACTACACCTATGGTGTGTGTTGTGTCTACGCCATGTTAACCTGTCTCTGTCTCTTTAGGGCTGGCGCTGTGAGAACTGCAGAAGGCCCGGCGCACAGGCCGAGGTGGACGTTGACCTCATGCAGCCTGTTCACTCAGACGCCTACGACCGCTACAGAGAAAACGCTCTACGCAAACTGGTCAGTGCCTCCTAACCCTCTAACCCTAACCCTAACCCTAACCCTAACCCTAACCTCTAACCCTAACCCTAACCCTAACCCTAACCCTAACCCTAACCTCTAACCCTAACCCTAACCCTAACCCTAACCCTAACCTCTAACCCTAACCCTAACCCTAACCCTAACCCACACTGTGTTTTATTACCATGAGTCTATTCTACTCTTTCTGTCCCATCATGTTTGTAATCCCCTACACCTTTGCATAAAGAGGTGATTTTGTTAGTGATGTATTTCCTCTGTGGTCTTGCTGATGTTGCTCTACCTCTTTGTTAGTGATGTATTTCCTCTGTGGTCTTGCTGATGTTGCTCTACCTCTCCTCCCTCCCCTCTGTGGTCTTGCTGATGTTGCTCTACCTCTCCTCCCTCCCCTCTGTGGTCTTGCTGATGTTGCTCTACCTCTCCTCCCTCCCCTGCACTCCAGAACATCCAGTGTCCCATCGAGTGTTTGAGACCGGAGCTACTCGCTGATGCTCTGAGCCCGTCAGAGTAGAGAGAGGAGGGCGACGAGTACACGACGATGAAAAGCCCAGATCTTCCACCAACTCAACAAGGAAGGATATTTCCACCACGCAGATCTAGATCTGTGCCTTTTTAAAAGACTTTTCCCCGCGCACCAAACCTTTGTTTGAACAAAGTCTCCACACCACTTTAGTGCCTTAACAAGACTTTTCTGCACCCACGTCTGTGCCTTTTTCAAAGATCCATGCAACTTGCCACGGTCCGCCCATAAGCAGTGTTATAGGGTTGTGATCATCTCTTCTACCGTCCAAATCAGGATTCCTTCATCTGTTGTTTTATTTTGAAACTATGTGATGTGCCCAGTCTATCACAGCAGCATGCCTGCTGCTTTATCACCTCAAACCCTCCTTCCACTGCCACGCACACACACACACAAACACAAACAGAAACACACACACACACACACCAGGTGCTGTGAGTTGTGTATTTTTAATGTCGCATTGCGATTTTTTTACTATTTTTTATTTGTGCATCTTTAAAATCAACACATTCCATGACATTTCCTGTTGTACTGTCTTCTTCTTTTATTTTGTTTACCAGGGCAATACACACTACTCAAAATGTCTGTCAATGTGTCCCGAAACTACAGAGTTGATAGAATTCCCAAAGCCATACTGTACAGTGTTCTCCTGTGTGCCCTCCACTGTGATGTGAAATACGCTTTAGAGACAGATTCAAACATTTACAGTTCCAATCTGAGCTTGACCGACCCCCCAAAAGACATTTTAAGAGACAGTTAAGAGACAGTTTAAACTCATAGTAGTCGGATTCAAATCAAAATGGATTGGAGAGTTTGACTTGAATGGACATTTGTGTCCTTTCTGTCTAAGCCTGTGGTCGCTGTGCTGCTTCTTTTCTTTGTCTTTTTTTTTTATGACCGTTGCAATTGGTTAGCAGCATTTCCCTTCACGTTAAAAGACAAGCACTGTTACTTTTGAGTTGGCATTGAAACACGCCGCCTTGCTATTTTGAGTACGGTAAGTTAGTAATTATAGTACTCACCATGTAGATCTTATTTTGCCAACTGTAATGAATGCCAGCTAACAATTCATAGAGAGGTAGTTAAACAAGTTGGGAGCAGCAACTAACAAATCTAAAGCCACAGTTAACAGACCAAAAGTTCCACTTTCTACCTGTTACCTCTTTTCCAAAGACGTATTAGAAAAAAACTGCTATTGTTTCCAGTTGAGATGCATTCTAGATTCAAACATGTGTGTTTGTAATGTTTTATTGTTTAATGTTTATTTTTTTTATTTATCCCTTTTATCCAAGCATTTTGTTTGAATGCTATTTTGGGGTGTACACTTTGTTTGATTAACTTGTTTTTATATTGTTGCGGTGCCAAAGTCTGAACTACTGTGGACTGAATCTTTTTAATAAACAGACAAAAATCCAAGCCACATGTTGTCAGTGTGATTGTTGAACACCATCAGATCCCGGGGGATCTGTTCAGATCCCGAGGGACCTGTTCAGATCCCGAGGGACCTGTTCAGATCCCGAGGGACCTGTTCAGATCCTGAGGGATCTGTTCAGGCTCTGAGATTTACGTGGGTCAGATGAGGATGACACAATGCACTTTTAATTGATTCGATTTTGGTGATCTAGATCTGTGATTTCTGCCATTATTTATTATTTCACAGATGACCGAATCGTTGTTAATAAAAATGTAACGTTAGTACATTAGGCTAACGTTGGCAACTTGGCAAACATCAAGTGTTACCTTTTTCGATTAGGGCTGCAAGGCTTTAACCTTGCTTGCAAGATGGATAACCTCGCGAGATCAAACCAGGCTTGGAAGCTGTCCCTGCCGCATCCCCTGGATTTGGAAATCGGTGGCTTGGGGCGCCATCAACGAAGTGCTCGTTTTGGAAAAAGAAATGTAACGTTATGAGTGTTTATAATATTAACACCACAGTTAGTTATACTGACGCCTGACGGTATATAAATAGCAATGTTGCCCTCTATCATCATCATCATCATCATCATCAACTTTATTTGCAGACACAGGGTCCAGATATAACAACAGACAACAATTCAGAGAACACACAAATACACAGTATATCTATAAAAGGCACTTATACCAAAACTTCCACATATGTGATTGGTATCTGACAGAACTAATAGGTGTTGAGAGCACAAATCACACCATTGCTTTAACTCCAGGGGTGGTTTATTTCAGTGCCGGTGGTGAACATGAAAACATACATACAGGTACGGACTAGTCATCAGCTAGTGCTAGCCTGTGTATCTGAGCAGGAGCTAACACTCACACAGCACCTTCCACCCCGCTTTTTGTCATGGGGGCGTAAACCCCGGACCCAGAATTAACACCGGATGGCAATGCGCCTAACAACGTCTTTGTTGCCGTTAGCTTGACGCGGTGATGTTACCTAAACTAGAGTCTGATCAAAACAAAGCTAGCGTTACATAAAACAAAACGTTTATGCAATATGGCATCTCCGCCACCACCGCCTGACACACCGGTCAAAACGGTGAAAGAGGATTCTGATACTTGGGTCAAATTGTCAAGTTAACGTGAAAGTTGACGAGCTAGAAACGCTGCCATCCGGTCTAGGGCGGGCTCTAGGCGGGAACCAGTAGGGTGACAAAATCAATTGTGGGCGGGAGCCAGGCTCTTTCTCGCCGAGAAGAGCCTGTTGACGCGAGGTTACCTCTCTGCAGGCCATGTGGTGCAGACTGAGGAAGTGGTGTAAAACCCCGCCACGCCACAGGGCGGCGCCAGAGCCACAGCGCAACGTCACACAACAGCGAGCCAGAGCCAGCCAGATCAAAACAACTCTTGCATTGTACACCTGACACCAGACACCAGTCACCATTGCATCTTGTACTGACACTGACACTGCCACTAGAGGACACTAGTCGGGGGATGGGCTCTCTGCGGCTCTGCAGTGTACCTCCAATTGAATCAGCAACAATAAGCATTTCCGGTGGCCGTTTTTCAGAGTAAAATAACCTTTTTCCACAAGCCTAGAGCACACAGAACCGGAAGTTTTATTGTTGCTAGCTCACGGGACAGGAAGTCTTATTGTTGCCCAAAGGAAAGCAGCTCTGCAGTGTATGGAGAGATAGGCCCAATTCCAATCCGCCCCCTTACTGCCTCAAGCCCTTAGAGGCGCGTTCACGTGAAGGGAGTGAGGGCTTAGGGATGTCCCACAGTAAAATCGCAAAGTGAACGAGGGCTCAGAGTGAGCCCTTTCTGCCCCCTTACAGTAGCCGCATGGCATTATTTCGAAACCCACATAGGTTATGCCAAAACCACGCCCTGTGCCCGCCTACGTAGCAGTCAAGCGCCGGGATTGGCCAGGATCGTCTTTTGTCTTATTTTGACAGCTCGAATCTCCCACACCACAAACACTGCACAGCACGCAGCAGCCCAGCGATTTCATGAACCAACTGAATTGCTCTTGAGAGCGGACATTGAAATGAATTATGGTCACATACCTTCCTCCTTAGTGTATTAAACGCTAATGAAAATGTAATACAAGCTTTTAACACATTTGCCACACCACAAACACTGCGCCCAGCCCAGCGATTTTATTAACCCCTTACCCCTCAGAGGCAGAGAGGGGCGGGTCATGCCTTCGCTATCATGGGGAAAAAATATCGTGTTCTTCTTCTTCTTCTTGTTTGGTTTTACGGCGGTTGGCATCCAAGATGTTGCATTACCGCCTCCTTCTGGACTAATCCATCCAATGTTTCCCTACTCCATTACAGTCTTGTTAATTATTAGTCCAGTTTCTCTCAAAAACGGACCAGTATAGTTTCTTTCCCTCCACTGCTCCCACACATCCCATTATATCCTTCACACTGCAGGGCTGGCGCGTGCGCCATCGAAAAATGTGGGACATTTGAAGCCAGATTTAGAGAAATAACTCATTTTAAATGAA